>NW_022989923.1:23733-87560 GCF_902827175.1 Gymnodraco acuticeps
CCACTATATCAGATACCTGTAGATCAGCTGTTTATTTCACATGAGTTCCAGTGTGGCAGCTTTTTAATCACGGCTCCCCCTGGTGGATCCATTATCCATTGCAGCTGGTTTCATTATAATTAAATGTATTTATCAAGGGGGCGTTTCAAGTCCTGCGGGGGGTTTCCCTTTTCAGCAGGGGCCCACCCCGTGCCGATCACGGACCCGCACGGGTAGGCGTCTGAAATGGAGCGCTACATCTGTATATAGACACCAAAAGAAAGACATTTGGGGAAGCTGGGTTAATCGGAACATGAGAGTACACAGGTATAGACAGAGAGAAGGAAGAAGTAAGATGTCCCCCGACAAACTAAGCCTATATCAGCAAAACTAGGGGCTGAATCTAATCAGCCCTAACTATAAGCTTTATCAAAAAGGAAGGTCTTAAGCGCACTCTTAAAAACGGATAGGGTGTCTGCCGCCCGAACACAAACTGGAAGCTGATTCCACAAATGTGGAGCTTGATAAGAAAAGGCTCTGGCTCCCATTGTACTTTTAGAGACTCTAGGAACAACCAACAACCCTGCATTCTTGGAACGCAATGCCCTAGTAGGACAGTAGGGTATAATGAGTTCTTTAAGGTAAGATGGCGCCTGCCCATTAAGGGCTTTGTAGGCGAGAAGAAGAATTTTAAATTCTATCCTGTGTTCTATAGGGAGCCAGTGTAAGGCAGCCAGAACAGGAGTAATGTGGTCCCTTTTCCTAACTCTGGTTAGTACACGAGCTGCAGCATTTTGAATCAGCTGAAGCGACTTGACTGACTTCTTGGTACACCCTGATAATAAAGAGTTACAATAATCCAGCCTTGAAGTAACAAATGCATGGACTAGTTTCTCTGCATCGTTTTGAGGCAAGATATGCCTGATTTTTGCAATGTTACGTAGATGGAAGTAGGCGGTCCTTGAAATTGATTTTATGTGGGCGTTAAAGGATAAATCCTGATCAAATATAACACCAAGATTCCTTACAGTCTCACTGGAGGCCAAATTAATGCCATCCATAGTTAGTATATCCTTAGATAATTTGTTTCGTAGATTCTTCGGGCCAAGTACAATAACTTCAGTTTTGGTCGTGTTTAACATCAAAAAGTTTAAGGTCATCCACGTTTTTAAGTCATTGAGGCAGTCTTGAATTTTATTTAGATGATTAATTTCATCAGGCTTGATTGATAAATATAGTTGAGTATCATCCGCATAACAATGAAAATGTACAGAATGATTCCTTATAATATTGCCTAACGGAAGCATATATAATGTGAACAAAATAGGTCCGAGCACTGAGCCCTGTGGCACTCCATGGCTAACTTTGGTTTGCGTGGAAGATTCATCATTGACACGTACAAACTGAGAGCGTTCAGATAGATAGGACCTAAACCAGCCTAAAGCAGTTCCCTGTATGCCAACTAAGTGCTCTAGTCTTTGCAATAAGATATCATGGTCGATAGTATCAAATGCAGCACTGAGATCGAGCAAAACAAGAATAGAGACACGTCCCTTGTCAGAAGCTATTAGAATGTCATTTGTGACTTTAACCAGAGCTGTCTCTGTGCTATGATGTGTTCTAAAGCCAGACTGAAAATCTTCAAATAAATCATTGTTTTTTAAGTAATCACACAGCTGTTTTACGACCGCTTTCTCAAGTATTTTTGTGAGGAACGGAAGATTGGAAATAGGTCTATAATTGGCTAAAACCTCTGGATCGAGGTTGTGCTTTTTAAGAAGCGGTTTTATCACTGCTACTTTGAATGATAGTGGAACATAGCCTGATAATAAAGACATATTCATAATATTTAATAAATAAGTGCTAATTAATGGAAAAACTTCCTTCAACAGCTTAGTTGGAATTGGGTCTAACATACACGTTGATGGTTTAGAAGAGAGAATCATTGAATTTAATTGTTCAAGGTTTATGGCTGAAAAGCATTCTAGTTTACTATCTAGTTTAATATTAGAACTTACGTTTCCAGGAGCTGTTGATAACACTATACTGGTCAAAGGCAAGAGGTCATTAATTTTGTTTCTAAGAGTAACAATTGTATCGTTAAAAAAGCACATAAAATCATTACTACTGAGTGCTATGGGAATAGAAGGCTCAATCGAGCTGTGGCTTTCTGTCAGCCTGGCTACAGTGCTGAAAAGAAATCTTGCATTATTCTTATTCTCATCTATTAATGAAGAGTAGTAGGCTGCTCTCGCTTTACGCAGTGCTTTCTTATATTCATTGAGAGTAATATGCCAAATTAAACGAGATTCTTCAAGTTTAGTGGAACGCCATATCCTTTCAAGTTGTCTCGACTTTTGCTTATATTGCGGGTTTCGGCATTATGCCATGGAGCTAATCTATGTTGTTTTATTTTCTTCTTTTTCAAAGGAGCAACAGAGTCTAATTTTATTCGCAGCACATCTGTAGCACTATCAACAACATGATCAATTTGGGGTGGTGTACATTTTGTATAAGTTTCCTCCCTTACATGCAGACATGCTATCGAGTTAACTATTGGTGGAATCTCTTCCTTAAATTTGGCTAAGCACTAACAGATGGGTTTCTGCTGCAGGAGCTTTTGACTAATGCTTTGTAGTCTCGTAACAGTACTTCAAAAGTTACTAAGAAATGGTCGGATAAAGCAGGATTATGCGGTTCGACTAATAGTTGCTCAATTTCAATACCATAAGTCAGAACAAGGTCGAGAGTGTGATTATAGCAGTGGGTTGGTTTATTTACACTCTGACAAAAACCAACAGAATCTAATATAGAGTTAAATGCAACAGTAAGGCTATTTTTATCATCGTCAACATGAATATTAAAGTCACCTACGATAATTACTTTATCTGTTTTAAGAACCAAAGTTGATAAAAACTCAGAGAATTCTGATAAGAATTCTGAATAAGGACCTGGTGCACGGTACACTGTAACAAATAAGATTGGCTGCAAAGTTTTCCAGGTCGGATGCGTAAGACTAAAAACGAGACTTTCAAAGCCTATAGGCAATAAGCTGTGACTTTCTCCCTCTCAGCCTGCACTGCTCCAGCCCCACACACACGGGGAGGTATTACACACACACACCCGCGGCTGCAGCTGGAGCCGTGTTTTTACAGAGAGGCGATAGCAGTAAATATCTCTGGCTGCTTATTTTCAACTGCTATGTTTGGCCGCTAAAATCCTCAGAATCCGGCGATTTGTCCAGTACAAATCTTTTGCATTGCTTTCAATTCACACAGAAGCTCCACTTCACTGATGCCTTTCTTTAAGGTATCTCTAAACATGAGCTGTGTATGCTTGTATGGCCCGAGCAGCACACACAGAGGAAATCAGCCAGGACTAAGTCCCCAGACACTGATTCCCTGGGTTTATTATCCCCAAATGTTCATTAACCAAAACGAAACACAGCTGCTCAGTTTCACAGGTAATTTTAGGATACCGTCAATCACAGATTCTGGTAAGGCAATGTCCAAATGTAGATTTGAAAATCACACTTACCAGAATCTGAAGATTTATTGGCATCCTGCCGACAAACGCCAATTTGTAGAGGAAACTTCTGTGTAGCAATGCTGTGGGAGTCACCGACTCAGGAAGGAGACACGGGAAGAGCAGGAGCTTTGAGGTCAAACACTGATGGTTTATTTGGAGTTAACGGCCGGAGGATTCACATCACAAGTCCAAGAGCCAGAGGTTCTGACTTCACGGTAGAGTTGCCACGTCAATTCTGGAGAGCCTCTCTCTTGCCAGCCCATTTAACTGGTTCCACAGAGTCATCAACATGTTTTGATAAGATAGCTTTAGATAGTTTGGGCACACTAAGTTACCAGCTTCCGCCACTTATGGCCTTGGATATGTCATGCCCTGGAGTCCTCAGACAACAGAGAAGGAAGTGTCCCAGTGTACCCACAATACAGACCATCTGTGATCCAGTATTGACCGGTCACAGAATGGGAACAATAACATTATTGGCTGAAACAGCCTGTGTCCTTAAAGGAGGTAAACAGACGTCAGGGTTGGTCCTGTACATCATATCTAGGACAATTATTTCCCTAACATCTACAATAAAACAGTTTAGTGCTGGATGTACAAAGATATTAATATGAGGATGTGCAAAACAGACAAACTAATTAACCTTTATTAACACATTAAATAATACTTTAGGTTAAGGTCTTCTTTCAAATAAGAAAAAAGCTTTGGGGGTATAAATATTAAGCCTGACAAAGTACTTAACGTCTAATGTATTGCTTTCCTGCAATGTTAACTATGTTGAAGCACTTATTTTAACTGATATTATACACATTAATTATACTCTTATGTATGTAGATAGTATAAGAAATGTGCAGAATGACAGTTTAATGGTGGAGTTACACACATATTGATAGATGTCTTGTAATGCACTGTTGAGGAACCTGCGACCCAAGTTTTTCATTCATTGCATAACTACACCGTAGTTGTGTATATGATATGTCAATAAACCTTTGAAAATCTTGAAATCTTGAAAGGGATGTGCAAAATAGCAATTATATACCGTTTTTAATTAACTCTTAGTAGAGAATAACGAGTAATGAATATACTTTATAGAGATCTGCAGATAAATGTTTAGTCTTCTCAAGCACCAACAATCAAATATCTCTCCTGATTGTTGGCACTTGACAATCACCTTCCCAGAATTTTACTCAGGTGTAACTAAAGTCTGCTTTAAGGGTTGTTTATATTTCACATCATTAATCAGAATCTGCAAAGTAACTAAAATAAATGTAGTGGAGTAAAAATACCAGGTTAACCTCTGAATTGTAGTGGAGTAGAATTACAAAGTAACAATGAGCTGTCATGTGGGTATATATTAATGCTGCCCATTATGGATACAAGCGATTTTCATCCATGTAGTAATTACATGTTTTAAATGTGTACACACCAATGTGTTTCCTATCGCCTAAACCTCCAGGGCTGTACACAGTTTAATACTGTCAACTTCTAATTTTTGGGAAAACGTCTTTTAAAACTACAATTCCCAGTAGAGACGTGCCATAGAGAACATGTTGCGAAACACAATAGCCAGCATGTGTAGTTCTGGGCGGGCGTTCGAGTCCAGTTTTGAATAGTCTGCCGTGGTTTCGTTCCATTTCAAAGAGCTTGACGCTCGGCGTAACCTTGGCGCACTGCCACTCCAACATCCAATCCCAGAGCTTGAAGATTAATCACAGGGTTTGTCAACGGGACTGTAGTCCCAAACGATAGCTGGGGATTATGGGTAGTGTAGTGTCTTCGGCCATCCTAAACTGAAATGTTTTTCGGATATCATATTGCATTAACAACACCACATCTGGCGTCACAGAGCTCTTCTGTTACTGTCCTTTCTTCTTAGAGGAAGTACAGAAACACGTAACTCTGAATTTGTTTTAATGTTTGAGGTGCAATAAACAACACAGCAGCTTTTTGGCATGTTAAAACTATTATTTTCTGCCTCGCTCATGAGAGTAACAGCTGGCACAATTACAGCCTCGCCTACTGATTTCAAATGTGTGCTCTAAAATGATATTTATAAATGACTATTATACTATTATTACTATCTATTATATTATTATTATACTACTACTATGACATTATTATAAGCAAGACAATAAATGGCAAAGATATTTAGAAAATAAACGTATTTAAGATACGTTCATAAGAAACGTAACGTGGGAGAAAATACGTTTCTTGCTAAACGTAATTGAGAATGCAGTTTAGTTCTGTGGGAACGTAATTTTTAGGAGACAGGGTTGCTCTTGCTGCTGCGGGCCTGCTACCCCTCCAGTGTTCTACACAGAAACACCTACAGCTACAGCAGTGACAATAAGGAGGTGGCTGCAGCTCAAAGGGAGCACACGTCTGAGGTCATTGGCCTGAAAACAAGGCTTAGCTGGGCCAGGACGGGCTCCATCCTCACAGATCGGTTCCCTCAGGTCAGAGGGTATTGGGGGAAGATGAAGTCTGATCAGGAGCTGGCTGGGACGGTTCTTCTTTACTGCCTGCTCCAATAAAATGGTGATCCTGTAACTGTTCTGACATTAGCCAGGTTTGTTCTTAACCCCATGTGGCCATGTTGTTGTCTTGGAAGGAACCGTGTATATCTGCAAAAGCAAAAATATAGCCACGTCACAATATGTATTCAACATGTGTCAGGGTTGAGTGAAGCAGGCAGGACCCAAATGCAGATTTAAACAGAAAATACCTTTATTTCAAGGCTAAAGAAACAACAGAACTCTTCCCAGTGAACACAGTCAAGACAAACAAGGATCTCATAAAGACTAACAGGAAAAAACGAACCTAAATGCACACAGGACTAATCGAAGAAACAAGAGACAGGTGAGGAGGGAGGAGAAAACACAGGGGCACCAGGTGAACACAATCAGGAAATCAGACACAGGAGGGCAAACACAGAGACAGGAATCAACAGACAAGACGGGGGTGAACACTTTTCAAAATAAAACAGGAAACCAGAGACAGACAAAACACAACACAGACAGACCGTGACAACATGGTTCACATGAAACATTTTAGAAGATAAGGACTATTAGACTGAAAAAGAAAGTGTTTATTCAAGGAAACTAGCAATATTAACCTAGATAAATATAATAGATAAAGGATCAAATGTGTTATTTTAGGGCTCCAATTACAAATTGTTGTTGAACAACAAAGAAAGTGCCTTAAGACCCTTTTCAAACAGGGATGAAAACCATTTCAGATCGCAGTTTTGGATCCACAAAATAAGCTCTTTGGGATATGCAACAAAGAGCTGTTCTATCCCATCATTGAGTCTTCCGGTCTGTTAACTCCGCTGCTATGTGATGACGGTCTAACCTTTCTTCAGTTGGCTACGTTACCTATGGGTGCGTTCATGAATATTCACAGAGAGCGCTGTTGAGCCCGAGGTCCCTGAGCTTGAGGACCAGCTTGGCGGGCACAATGGTGTTGAAAGCTTAACTGTAGTCGATGAACAGCATTCTCACATACTGTATGTGTTCCTCTGGTCCAGGTGTGAGAGGGCAGTGTGGATGGTGTGGGCTATGGCGTCGTCTGTGGACCTGTTTGCTCTGTAGGCAAACTGCAGGGGGTCCAGAGAGTCAGGGAGGGAGGAGGTGATGAAGGTTTTGACTAACCACTCAAAGCACTTCATGATGATGGAGGTGAGTGCTACTGGGCGGTAGTCGTGGAGGCTGGTGGTTTTAGAAATGTTTGAAGCATGTGGGGACTACAGACTGCATCAGGGACCTGTTGAAGATGTCCCTTAACACCTCTGCCGGCTGAACTGCACACACCCTGAGAACACGGCCAGGGATGCAGTCAGGTCCAGGAGCCATGCTCGCCACACCCCTCTTCTGAAGAAATCTATTTTGCGTGAAGAAACAACCTGTGATTAACCACACCCTTTATACATGTCTTAGCTTTCCCCTTTTCACATAGCAAAAAGACTACATTATTTTACAGCACACTTGTTTTAATGTTTTTCTGCACTACAGTAGAGGAATATTCTTATCATTTTATTTTCTAGCTTTACATATTACTTATGGCCAGAGAAAGTAAAAGAGATGTGCAGTGCAAAATAATGTTTTGAATCCATTTTATTGTAGGGAAACAACAGAAGTGAAATTCTTATATACTGTATAACAATTTATCTGCAAGATAATTGTTTTTCAAAAATGTTGAACCATTGCTCCCACCCACAATGAGCATAACCAACAAAAATATATACCTATAAAATAATAGATGCTAAACAAAAACACAAAGAACATCAGCATTAACTCTTACTAGCACATGAAGGACAGTATGCAAGTGTGTATGCATGAACTTTGCAGATGCATTTCTTACATGGGCAGCACACAGTATTTGCTTTGCAGTCCTTCCTTCGGGCTAGTCTGCAGCGCCATTATAGCCTCTGACTGCATTCCCCATTTGTAAATAATGCCTTAAATGTTTATTTTGTTTGAAACTGTTCTGAATATGTGTCGTGGATGGCTGATACAGCACCTGCGCGTTAAAGTTCTATTTTCTCAGTGAAAAGGTTTGTTCAGGGTTTTAAGATAGCAAAAGGGTTGAGAAGACATGAAATAGTGGATTTTGCTATATAGGTAACCTTTAAGGATCTGCACACATCTGCCCTGTTTACAACAAGAGAGCAGGGATCCAGAGTCTTCTGTACCTCCACAGCCTGGCTGCTCTCAGAGAGCGACACAGACTACCCCAGCACCACCCGCCAATCCTTTGAAATTAGTGATTGTTTTTAGTGGCGCCCACATGTTCGTGATGTCAGAGCCTTTGTAGTCAGACTCCACTTTGTAGTGACTCTTTGCATTGCTAATAGCTCTCCGGAGCGCGTACCTGGGGTTCCTGTACTCATCCAAATATCCAACTCTGTCCGTGCTTTGAGCTTAGCTTCTGGTTCGTTAATTCGTACAGATGTTTTTGGTACGATGTCTTCTCCAAATACAATAAAAGCCGCTTCGGGCCGTGAAGTCTCCATCCTGTCGATAACACCGTATAGTTCTACAGTGTGCTGTGCGGCGGACAGCAGCAGCATGTAGCAGTTTCCCTAGGAAAGCCTATAAACTCCCATAAGGAATATTTCATATTTTATTTTGTCCAACAGAACTTTAATAAAATATTTTAGCATGTGTTAAACACTGGCCTTATTACAGGCATCTGTTCGAAAACCGATTACATTTGAGATGAGGATATCAGAAGTGCAATAATCCTTGTTATGATGCTTTTAGGACTTATTTCTGCAGTATTATATAAGGGAGACATTACAAGTTACCTGACTCAAGAGAGGATTTTAATATTCACGTGAACATATTTTCATAATCATGTTATATTCTGTTCCTCATTGTTATTCAGCCGAACAGTTTTGATAAAATATACTACATTAAACTGTGATGCTGTTCCTGCTCAGCTGAGAGGAAAGGAAAAATATGTTGTGTTAATGTTAAACAATTCCTGGCTGCGGGCTGCTGGGCTCTAAAATATTCAAATGAAACCTGGAACAGAGCCAGGGGTGCAGGTCTCTGAGAGCCACAATCCTGCGCAGCTTCAGGTCAAGTGTTTTCCAAAATGTAAAACTGAATGTAAATGTGCCATATTTGAGCACTTAAAGGCAGTGGAGATTGTTGAAGTCCTGCCTGCAGGGCTGGCTGTGCATGTGAGAGTCATAAGTCATATATATCTAGCACCACCTGCTCGCTGGGGACCACAATACGGAGGCCCTCCATGATTAGCATCCCATCCTAACTACTGTGACAGAGGAGCCCATTCAGTGGACAAGGGGGGCGTCCTGCCAGGCGACAGGACAGATTAGCCTAGATTAATAGTAGGTAATTTCATTAGGGACTTTCCACTGTGTCAGCAGAGAACATACGCTCATTATTAAGAGCCTTTAATTACCATCATTTGCCCCGGGTTTGTCCCCTTTGAAAGATTTCGGTTTGCTTGTGTGTGTGTGACCAAAATGTCTCCGAGCAGCACGAAGAGAAAACCCCTCCGATGTGCTTCAGAGATTCCCTTCAATCTCTCACTGACATATGCAATACAGAGCAGTCATTCAGAATCTGCACTACTGGCCCAGTAGCCTGTGTTTACATTAGGAATTGAGTCCAGAATGTTGTCAAAATAAGGACAATCTTTTTTTTCTGTTAATCAAGATAACAAGGGACTATAGTTTAGGGCAGTGGTTCCCAAACGGTGTGCCGCGGCACACTGGTGTGCCGTGAGGCAAGTCTGGGTGTGCCGTGGGATTTTGTGACAACCATACGTTATTATTGCAATATACAACTACACAACAAATAATTATTTTTTAATTTACTATATCAGTACTTTTTAGGTTTATATGTACGTAATCTGCGCGACTTGCGCATCCACATCTCCACGTGCAGTGCTGCATAAACATGGCTGAGTCAGCGATAACTTTCGAGGGGTGGAGGTATGCGCATTATTTTGAGTTCGTCCCATAGACTGTAGGTGTAGGTTCGTCCGAAGAATAGACAGGAATGTGACGGTGAGGTGCAAACTGTGTCCAGGCCAGAAGCTGTTATCCACTGCTGTAAACACCACGTCAAACCTCAACAAACACCTGCAAAGAACACATGCTAAGGTGAAGCTACCACACACGCTATTTGTTGTTTGTTGATATCACGTAGTCTGTTCTTCTTCTCTGTCTTCCGGTTGTTGCCTGTTTTGAATGACAAATACACACTACCGCCGCCTGCTGGTAAGGAAAGTTATTGCCACTCACGCATGCGCAGTTCGTACGTGCTCGGCGAGTAAAGTAACGAGTTACTTTATGTAGATAGTAACGAAGTAGTGTAATATATTTTTTTTGTAACGACCCCATCTCTGGAGTTGGCGTTCTCTACTCTGGTTTACATGAAGAGCAACAGGAGGTCACGGCTCTCTGTTGAACAGGACTTGCGAGTGGCCCTCTCCTCAGTGCCACCAAGGATTACAACATTCTGCGCGCCCCGACAGGCACATGTATCTCACTAATTTGTAAGTCGGCAAAATATTTACAATAGCACATGTTTCAATGCTGATTGCTGAAATGTTACATTTATAATTTGTAGTTCAGGACCATGGACAATGCAGCTTCCTTGCATTGACAGTTCTCTGTGCTGAATTTCTGCTGAGTTTCCTTTGCCTCATTTTTAATGTTGTGACCTGTCTGGTTTAAATGAGTGTGTTGCTGCTTTGATGAAGCCTAATTTGATAACGTTTCAAATTCATTTCTGAAATACTTCGTTAATAAATATTTCATGAGTAATATAGTTGTCTTTGTCACATTTTATTTGGCATTAGTAAATAATTATGCACATTTACAGATATTTTACATGATATGATTGATAACACGTGTTATAAGTGCTATTTTGCATAATAGGTGTGCCTTGAGATCTTTACTTGTCCTTTGGTGTGCCTTGGGCACAAAAAGTTTGGGAACCACTGGTTTAGGGAACTTTTCCTCGGTCATATTGTATGTCTGGCAGTGTTTGGGTCTTTTTTAGTGATGGCAGTTTGACACTGAAGCTTCGAACGGAGCTTCAACCCTGGACTTCCTATTCCATAGAAGCAGTGCTTCGAAGCTTGCTTCAAATCACGTGACATATGACGTCCGAAGCAGCAACTGCTTCAAATCACGTGACATGTGACGTCCGAAGCAGCAACTGCTTCATTTCCTGAATGAATCAACTGACTGGTTCACGGTCCATTCACGCGATTCAATGCACTGCCTCGTCTCGATTCTGACAGGTGACAGGTTGAAACAGTTTCAAACTTGAGTGCTTCAACACTTTATGACCGCTCTAAACAATGCACAATGTGTGGGTTGTTGTCGTAGTTCGCGTTGTTGCTGTTGAGTTGTTGTTGTTATTGCATTTGATATCATTATAGAGCAAGCCAGGAAGTAAGATAGGTCGTTCTGGCTCGGGAAACACTTTGAAATGTGGAGAAGTTGTGAACAAAAAGACAATTATCAGTAATATAAAAACAGTTAAATATTTCAAGGAATAGATAGCCCAGTGGATAGAGCCGGCGGCCCAAATGCGGCAATGTCTTCCGCGCAGCTGGTTCAAAGCCCGGAATGGACGTATTTTAATCATTGCTTTTCAACTTTAATAACTGATAAAAGGCCCTCACCGCCCAAAAACATGTCTAGCACTCTCTAGTTTCTTCTCAATAACCCAATACACACAATTATCAATCTTTAATTGCAAATAGAACATGATATTCAGTCTTAGTGTGTGTGTGCATCGAATATTTTTCAAGGCAAAGATACGTTAAACCCACTGCAGCCTTGCACTTCGCCAGGAGAGGTCGCTGTAACTGAAGCTTCGAGAAATGAATCTATTTCCGACACAATTGTCCAAGTGGTTCGACGCTTCATTCAAAGCTTCATTTTGCCATCACTAGTCTTTTTGGCGCAGGATCAGCTGCCCAATCTCCAATATATCATCCAATCATGATACTCGCTGTCCATCGTGAGGACCTAAGCCAATCACAACGCAAGTTCACAATGGATAGTAAAGACAGGTAAAGTAGCTTCTCTTTCTAAAGTTTCACAACAAGAAAAAAGGACCGGTATAAGTATACACATAGAACAACAGGACAGATATCTTAATACGCAATTGTGTTGGGAGTAGGAGAAGTCAAGTCAGAGAGGCAGAGGAACTGCAAGGCTGCAGTTAAATATCCTCTCTTCTTCAGGTGGACCAATCAGCAGGTTGAAGGTAGCTAATCAGCTTAACGGGCACCACACACACACACACACACACACACACACACACACACACACACACACACACACACACACACACACACACACACACACACACACACACACACACACACACACACACACACACACACACACACACACACACACACACACACACACACACACACACACACACACACACACACACACACACACACACACACACACACACACACACACACACACACACACACACACACACACACACACACACACACACACACTTGGAGTTGAGGTTTTTACAACCCCACTCGGCTCCGCGTGTCGTTTTGACGAGTCCTGCTTAAAATCATAACAGGAAGGAAATCAGACAGAGAACACCCAGATACCAGTTTAAACAATCTGTTTTAATTATCAAAGGTAATAATGCAATGCACTATAATACATTACAACACCATATAATACAATATACTAAAATCATATTGTAATGTTTTAAGAAGTAGCCGGCCCACTTCTGCCCTGTTCACTTGCTGCGGAGATCCTTCTGTCCTGACAGCATGTGAAGAGAGGCCGAACTCAGGAATCGACAGAACATATACCAGAAGACAGAAGGAAGGGGTGAGGTCAGCTGGTCATCTTTTCAGGTCCCCTCATTGGCAGACGCAAAATATGCTTTGTCACAGTGACCCAGCGCTGGCCAGCAGAAAACCAAACAGGCCCATTTTACAACAAAACACATCTTATCACCCAAGTCATGTGTTTCTTTATGAAAGCCATACTTGTTGGGAATATAACAGTCATTATCCCATGACATCCTCAGAACTAGCTCACCAACAAGCCTAACTGTCTTCATACCCCCCCCCAATCATCTCTGAACTTTTATTCACCCGAAGTAAGCTCACCCTTAGTCTAAAAGGACCATTGTCTCTCTTAACTGTGTGACTAAATTCTCAAGGCCTGCAGGATGCGCATAATTAACTTAGAACGAATTTAGCCACTATATCTAATGGTTAACCAAGAAAAACACTCAAAAGGGTAATCTTTTCACTCAAAACAGAACTCACAAGTAATTCTGCATTTTACCCCTCAAAAATAGCCTAAAGCACCCTTTTGATGAAAAGGGTACAAGTGAAAGAAAAAGACTATTGCGCTAATCCACTTTAAAGAAAAAGGGAACATTGTTTCAGGAATCTATAAAAAACCTCTATATTTAAGAGGAAAAATGTATTTTGTTCCTTCAACTATTAATACACAGGAATGTATATACCCACACATATATTTAGGGATAACATGATGCAATACACCTCATATATTGGTGAGATTAAAATGAATATACCAAAAATATGCTGCATCACATCTTCTGCATAATTCTCTTCATAAACTTCCGCAATTCCCCCTTTTGCACTCTTTTAAAAGAGTGCAATTTACACAAGGCACTTGAAACATATACCCACTGTCATTCTTTTCTACTGTGTCCGTCCCCCAAACATTGTATAAATCCATCCGAAGCTGGTATTTAGAGTACTTGAAACCTTCATGGAGACAGAACACCACTTTCCATGGCAGTGAAGGAACCATGAGGGGGCAGCTGGGTGCTAGTGCAGTCTCCTTGTGTGGTGAATCATCAGCCCCCCCCCCCCTCAGAGGAATACGCCAACAAGGGGCAGCTGATAGGGAGGGGGAGATGCGGCTAGCCCTTCACGGGTGGAACTGATCAGAGAAGTAGACTCCTCTGCTGCCTCGACAAGTCCCCTGTGCCGTCCTGGCTTGCCGTGTCTTTGTCCCCCTGATCCGCTGACAGCAGCTTCTGGGCTGCCTGCTAGAGAGATGTCTTCCTCCTCCTCCTCCTCCGGCCCGCCGATGGCGGCTTCCGGGTCGATGCTGGAGAGATGTCTTCCCGATTCTCCTTCTCCGGCCCGCTGATGATGCCTCCCGGGTCGACTGCCTTGACGAGGGCCAGGTCTGTCCTGATGTCGTCTAGGGTCCTCGCAGGTGTTTTCCTGACCGCACACTGGCTCCAGTGGTACCAGTTGTCCCCCTTTCCTTCTAGGCGGACGGCATGGGATGTCCTCTGGGTCACTCGGTCGGGGCCGGAGAGCCTGGGGTTGAGCCACTTTGTCCTGATGACTTTCAGCCAGACAAACACCGCTGTGTCGGCCTCGTGCTTCTCGGGTCCCCCTTTTGGCGCCAGCAACCTGTGTGGAGAAATCTGATACAACTCCCTCAAGCCTACGCTCAGCTGTTTTGACCCACTTGGAGCCTGTTGGTGGGGTGTCTTGAAACAACAGCCGTCTGTGAACAGGTTTTCTAAATTAATTGTAGACCTCCTATCTGCCAGTACAGCTTCAGAATCTTAGTACTTGGATTGTGCCAACTAAATAAGAACCCCAACATCTTTAGGTAAACTAAATAACATATTTCAATAGCTCTGAATTTCTGACAAGCATCTGTGTTTATTTTTAAATGAAATCCTTGAGATCCTATTTAAAATCCAAATATAATATGAACTGCTAATGTTTCTGGTAAAGAAACACACTAATGTTATGGATTGAAAAACAACCAAAATCACGATACTAACAAAGTGAATGATTTCCTGGTGATACTGCTTCTACCTGTCAGTGCTTAGATATTATCACGCTGAAAAAATGAATACAGAATTCCAACAAACTGTCATCAAATGTCTTTCTATTATAAATTTAGATGAAATGTATATCCTCATAATGACCTAAACAATAAAGTCTATGGCTTTTACTTCTTCACCAGGCTAGTTACATGATGTTGTCTAAATTAAATTATGTCTCATTACATTACTATGTTTTAGCTTTAACTGTAATATGTTCTTTCTACATTTCAAACCTCAGTTACTGTTATACCTGTTGAAACATTACTCACAGGTCAACTTCTTCAGTATTCCATTCTGGAATCACATCTCTCACAGTAGCCCCTTGGCCACTGATTCTGCATCTGTGTTACCTGTTATAACTCAACCAATATTAGAAACATGTCAACATTCATCAAACAGTATCTTATCCCCAGATATGGAGCAGGTCAATTCTAAAACCGTCAATCAATGGTCAGATTGAACAATCGAGTTGGGGCAGCCGTACACTCCCCTCTTTTTACACATGACTCATGTGTAACCAAAATCCTGTATGGGAAGAAAACCTTCAGGTAATAATGGATTCTAAGAAAATATCAAACATTTTTTCCCAAATGTACATCCATCATTTCCACAGTAAACACTCCAGTGAAATGAAGTGTTTCTCTCCATCCTTCAGTCCTAAAAGAAACAGAATCTTCATGTTTTAGTTTGAGTTCCACATTCTGCAAACTGCCACCTCCTGTGGGAGTGCACAAGTGCGGTTTTCCAATTATGTGGAATGTTATTGAGGCCCAGAAAAATGTGTTAGTCCAAAAACATGCTTGATTAGTCATTGTTTTAAATTATGCAGTTGCACTGATCACATGCAGACATACACTCACATTCACACTCACACTGTCAGGTTGTAAAGTCAAGTTTGGTCAGGTCCACCCCAGAGTCAGTCAATCACAGTGCCTTGTCAAGTTACACTGTCGGTCAGGGTCAAAGGTCAGTTGGTCTCAGTCTTTTTTGGCCATGTGTCGTGCTCTGCAGAGACTTTGACATTTCAGCATAGGCCAGTATCCTTTGTCTACACAAATATGTATATATGGAGCGCCATCATTTATTAATTCACAATTACAACTATAATGTTCAAGATATCTCTAACTTTTCATTGAGACAGCTGCTTCCCACATTCCCCGAAAAAGTGTTTAGCCAAAAAATGTCACTTCCTTATTGTACTACTACTGCAGTTTATCAACACCTAATCTATATTCAAATGTCTAATAGATATATTTCAGAAACTTGTGCATATAATTATTATCTTGAGTCAAACCATTACTATGATCTGTAAAGCTCTGCTATGTATTTCATAACTCATATTCATCTATCTTCAAATCCGTTCCACTTAAAAAACAATGTTAACCTCTTTAACAGTGCGTGGAACCTTGGGTGTCCGAATATGTAACAATCACTCCTTCCTTTATCAAGGATTCTAAAAACAGAAGTCATTTCATCAATGGTTTGTAGCTAAATTTAGGAATTATCACTTATGGTAGGTATGTTTTTACTCTTTAACATCTCTAAATGTCAGTTAATTACTAACTAAATTAATGTCCATTAGGAGGTGGTGACGCTAGTCTTCCAAACTCATAATCTGGTGCCGTGCGCTTCCTGTGAAGCTGCATAAGATTTTAAAAACCACTGCAGGGTGGGTCGAGTGACCCCTCCTCCCTATTAGTCGTCAATAATATGCACCATTACAATGGGTGATTGAAGGCCTCACATTATGTCCAATTACAGCATCAGTCTTCTTTACTCTAAAATTACTCTTTAAATAGGAATATTTAGAAATGGAACAAATATTCAATCTTCAGAAAAGTTCTTAACCAATGTCTATCTAGTGAATAGCCAACATATTTGAAAATGTCAGATGTATAAAAATAAGCCCAAATACTCCCTTACCATCAAAGTCCAAATCTAGACATAAGGTGAACAGTTTTGGTAATGGACAATTTAATCTAAAAACAAAACAAAATTGGACTTGTGTCCTTGTTATTTGTTCTTCAAAATACATTAGCAAATACCTTGTGAAGTATTCGCAACATAACCAACCCTCTCTAGGATATAAAATCCCTTCATCTTTTTACTCATAGTTAGTTTATATGTCAAGATTATTAGGTGTGACCTAATAATCAGATGTGTTGTTTGCTAAACAAGGATACTAAACTTTAATCTTTTCAGTATTCCAGACCATCGTTTAAACAATCAGCCTCCCTTCTCAAACACTAAACCTATTGTTGTATACCACCCTCTGGAAAACTCTTGCACAGTTATGCTGTAAAATCATCGCATAATTTCTTCAGAGTCTGAACAATCTGAGACAAGCCTGTCTCAGAACTTGTCATAATGTGAACAGTCAGTGATGCGTTGTCTTCTGCAGCTGTAGTGAATTGGATCAATGAAACTCTTGTTTTGCACTGGGATGTCCTGAGGGGGAAGGAACCTCTGGATCAATGTGGTACAATCAGCAGACACACGTTGTCCTCTGCACAGCAGGAATCCCCAAAAACTGCAGTTCCTCTTCACACCACTGTTACCTCGGCAACAAGGCCCAAGCAAAATGTCAAACCCTCCTCAGAGATGCGTTCTTTGCACAGTTCTTCTGTTTCTGTAGTGAGCAACTCTTCACCAACACACTGATTCAGAGTACAACCCAAAGGTGGCGCACAACTATCCAGTGCTGCTATAATCACAGCAAATCAGCAACTGGAGAAAAACTCAATTTAAATCTCTCCCCCAAAGGGTTACAAAATAAAACGGCTGAATGTCTATATGGTCAGGAATGCTGAAACATGTGAATGTTAAAACAAACCAATGGCAGTAGTCTACCCAGATTATTTACTCCATTAAAAGTAGTAAAACCACATCGTAAAATATCTTGTCTAGTTGAAGTCCTGCTTCTAAAATTCTAGTCAGAAAAAAATAAAATAAACTTCATTTTTAAAATCTTTTTTTTAATTATTTTTTTTTATTTTTAATTTTTTTTTATTTATTTTTTTTTTTTTTAATTATTTTTTTTATTTTTATTTTTTAAATTTTTTTTTTTTTAAATTTGAAACCAAAAAAGGTCTTCCTTCTCCACCATGATCCTATTTCTACCTCAAAGTCCAAACAAACTGATGATTTATCTTTAAAAACCATGAGGAATGACAGTTCTCATAAAACACTATTCTTCCTTACTTGAGTTCCAAATCAAATGAGCAAAACAGGAAAACCTCCTTAACCACTTGCTTATTCTATTATTTTTTTAATTGTTTATCTAACTTGTGTTACAAGCAGGTTAGATTTGTAACAGAACACAAAACTAACTGTATTTAGCGCTATATTTGAAAAACAAGTAATCTGATTACAGTTAATGAATATATATTTTGAACAGTTATTATTGGTGGAAAAGTTTCCTCACAAAATGTAATCTCCATTACTAAAGCTAAAACCTAAATAAATCATCACGGAACAGTTTTCTGTCCTTACCACTTAATTGTTTCAATACAAACTAAAAAGCGTTGTGAAAACTCCCACTCTTGAGAACATCTCAACACTTTATTCCATCCGAGCACGAATGTTTATGACAGACACGCCCTATTAATCCAAAACGGCCTTTAATGGTATCAATTGTGAACTTTCTTAATATGAATTGTAAATGCAACGTATGTTCTCTTTGGAACACAGATAGGACAGTAGCTGCTGAAACTGGTTAATAGCAGCTTTCTGTTAACCTAGATAAGCATGTTGTTCTTATATTTTTACTTCATGTTTACTCACAAAACAATATAACATTCTTCAGACTAGTAGTTAACTTTATATAAGTTGTACTCTCTCTGAACTCTTCAAAACATCTACTTCTCCTGTCTCTCTCTCTCTCTGTGCCCTGCAGCTGCTCCTGCACAAGCTTCTCTCATCAATCACCTCTCTGTGTTTAGCCAACAGTGTGCTTTTAGCCTCGTGCAGCACCTCTGTCATGTTTAAACATGAACAGATCCCTCCTGTTTACTTACTCTTTCTTCATAAACACAATTAATGTCTACTAATGATATTACAAAAACTACCTAATGACAAATAGCACAAAATTCACAATGCAATGCAATAGTAACAATCAGTTCTCAAAACTTCTCATGAAAACCACAATGTGACGTAACTGCATCCCACAAAAACTATGCTAAAAACGACAAATTATAGTTTCTTATTTATTTAAATATCTACGACACATTGATCTATTAATTTTCAATGTTATTCACTCCAACTTCAGACCAGTCGTTGATTATTCACTCCTTGTTTTAAATTCAACGCTCAGCAGCCATTTTTGAGGCATTTTGAGAAGAAGCACAAGCAGTCACACTTCGGGCTGCTGCTTCAGCAATTAGAGGAAAGCTGTGAAGAAAAAGGGGGGCTTTCTTTAACCCATGGTGACCACGCATTTCTTTATCTGACTTTTCTCCCTTATCTATTAGTAATTATTCACAGACAATTATTCCCCGTACAGTCTATCCAGCTTTATGGTGCGATGTTTATTTCAACAGATAACATAATCTCTTTATCGTCACGTTTGGCCAGATAGATGTAACCCCACAGAACAAGAGAACGAGATTCCGGTCCTTTCAAAATGGTTATTTGAAATTTGCATATCTCCCCTTGGATTCACTTATAATGCAACTGCAGCTCCTATGAGACTGGAAAGCATTATTCAATTTAGTTCTGGATGGAATCATTAGAAACCACTGAACGCCCCCGACGAGTTAGCCGTATCGAGTTCTGAAAAAAACGCACGGGGCCTTTCACCTTCTTCTTACAGTCCTCATCGCTTCACATGGAGCTAACGAGTTAGTCGTGCGATTCTGAAAAATCCACGAGGTTCCTAACCGTTGCTTTATTAATCTTATTATTCTTAGTTAGTTACCTACCTATGCTAAAATATGCATTGCATTATCTTTAGCGTGAAGACTAGACACTGAGAAATATTCCTGACAACTCTAAAAATTTTGAATATAGCCAAATCACAGATTTTGAGTGTAACGGGTATCCGTGCTTACCTGATATTTTGTATAGAGCTCTGTTTTTAGTTGTCAGAAAGTATTTCGAGGTGTCACCCCTGGACAGCTTCGTCCGCTGGCTGCTGATGTGACTCCCGCTGAACGCCCACTCGTAAACGTCTGGGTCACCACTTTGTTGGAGTTTTGAGGTTTTTACAACCCCACTCGGCTCCGCGTGTCGTTTTGACGAGTCCTGCTTAAAATCATAACAGGAAGGAAATCAGACAGAGAACACCCAGATACCAGTTTAAACAATCTGTTTTAATTATCAAAGGTAATAATGCAATGCACTATAATACATTACAACACCATATAATACAATATACTAAAATCATATTGTAATGTTTTAAGAAGTAGCCGGCCACTTCTGCCCTGGTTCGCGTGCTGCGGAGATCCTTCCGGTCCTGACAGCATGTGAAGAGAGGCCGAACTCAGGAATCAACAGAATATATACCAGAAGACAGAAGGAAGGGGTGAGGTCAGCTGGTCATCTTTTCAGGTCCCCTCATTGGCAGACGCAAAATATGCTTTGTCACAGTGACCCGGCGCTGGCCAGCAGAAAACCAAACGGGCCCATTTTACAACAAAACACATCTTATCACCCAAGTCATGTGTTTCTTTATGAAAGCCATACTTGTTGGGAATATAACAGTCATTATCCCATGACATCCTCAGAACTAGCTCACCAACAAGCCTAACTGTCTTCATACCCCCCCCAATCATCTTTGAACTTTTATTCACCCGAAGTAAGCTCACCCTTAGTCTAAAAGGACCATTGTCTCTCTTAACTGTGTGACTAAATTCTCAAGGCCTGCAGGATGCGCATAATTAACTTAGAACGAATTTAGCCACTATATCTAATGGTTAACCAAGAAAAACACTCAAAAGGGTAATCTTTTCACTCAAAACAGAACTCACAAGTAATTCTGCATTTTACCCCTCAAAAATAGCCTAAAGCACCCTTTTGATGAAAAGGGTACAAGTGAAAGAAAAAGACTATTGCGCTAATCCACTTTAAAGAAAAAGGGAACATTGTTTCAGGAATCTATAAAAAACCTCTATATTTAAGAGGAAAAATGTATTTTGTTCCTTCAACTATTAATACACAGGAATGTATATACCCACACATATATTTAGGGATAACATGATGCAATACACCTCTTATATATTGGTGAGATTAAAATGAATATACCAAAAATATGCTGCATCACATCTTCTGCATAATTCTCTTCATAAACTTCCGCAACACACACACACACACACACACACACACACACACACACGACCTAATGACCCAGGGTCATAACACCCCCCCAACTAAAAATCAATATGAATAAAATGTATAGGGGATGGCGTTTTTCTACCTGCGTACTGCTCTTTCCTTTCTAGGCTAGGGCAGTTGACGATGTGGTGTCCTTGCTCACGGCAGTAATAGCACTCCCTGTTCTCAGCTGCTTTGGCGCTACCATGGGAAGGAGATTTCACCCTTCTGTCACTTGTCACAGGATCAGGGCAAACTGGAAGAAAAAAACATCTGCCAGTACTGCGGCAGCAGCAAGTGACACAACTTTCTGCTCATTCAGATAGGTGACAATTTTATCAGGCAGTTGATTTGTACACTCTTCCAAAAGAATGAGCTCACGTATGTCCTCCCTGGACGTGGCTTTGCTAGCTTGACACCACCGATCAAAAAGGCCACCTTTTCCTCTCGCAAATTCCACGTAGGTCTGGTTGACACCCTTTTTACCATTCCTAAATCTTTGTCTGTATGCCTCCGGTACTAATTCATACGCTCGAAGGACTGGTCTTAACAATTTCGTAATCGAGGCTCTCCTCATCAGGGCATTGCAAACTTCCTGAGCTTTACCAACGAATTTGCAATGTAACAACAGAGGCCACACTCTCCTAGGCCACTGTAGCATACCAGCGATGCGTTCAAAGGCATTAAAGTATGTGTCTACCTCTGTTTCCCTGAACGGTGGGACTAATGTTATGTGCCTACTCACATCAAAACTGTCATCATGGGGATTTGTGTGTGGTCTATGGGTAGGTGATGAACTGGAAGGTAGAGCGACTCCCCGCTCTATCTCCAGAGCTTTAACCCGTATATGCATGGCTTCCACCTCCAGCTCCTTGTGTCTCAGCTCTATCTCCCTGATGCGCAGAGTCAGCTGTAGCTCCTCTACCGACATCCCAGCTTGAGAAGGCAGGCCTTGGAGTGTGGTGGACAAACCTGCGAGATCATCCACTTCATGTGTGTGAACTTTCTCCTCAAACACACCCTTTTCGACTGGTCTTTTAACTCCTGTTTTTTTGTTTTTGTAGGCACAAACACATCATAGAACTGTGCAATTAACACTAAATCTGCTACTGTGCAGTTATCTAGTATCTCAATGGAAGGTTCCTGAGTAAACAATTGTAATTGACTCTCCATTGTGAATTTCAAACAGACAAACTGTCAACCAGAAACATAGAATGTACGAGAATAGGAAATAGCTATGCTTACCCGACCCGATGACAAGAAAAGAAAGACCGGATGAACGAGCCCCCAATTATGTTACGCCCAGACCTAGGCGCAGCATAAAATGCACTCTCTCCACTTTTCCCACTCCCAAGAACACGGACGCCAAAACAGAGAAAGCGTTTGGTAAATGTATTTACTAGGGCTGTCAGTCGATTAAAATATTTAATCGCGATTAATCGCATGATTGTCCATAGTTAATCGCACATTTTTTATCTGTTCTAAATGTACCTTAGAGGAATATTTTTCAAGTTTTGAATACTGTTATCAACATATGAGTGGACAAATATGCTTTATGCTAATGTTTATTATCATTTGAACAATGACAAATATTCTCATGAATATTAAACACAACAACCTCTGAACATTACAAATATTCGCCTCAATTCAACCTGGAACCTCTCTCATACAATACAAATGGTGTGTGTGTGTGTGTGTGTGTGTGTGTGTGTGCGTGCGTGATCGTTGGAGCTATGTGCAACTCAAGGCATATGCTCGAACGGGAGCTGCAATCATGTTGCACTATCCGTGCTGAGTGTGCTGACTTTTCGTACAAAGTCCCACTGTCTGGCTTCCTGCATAAAGTCAAGTGCTCGGCGCAGTTGTGGCGAAATGTCGCTCCTCTGTTTTCATTTAAACAGCTCCATATCCGTTAGCGCAGCTAGCTAGCACCAGATGCTAACAACAACAATGCACGTAAGGTCTCTCTCTCGCTCGCTCGGGCCACACATACACACACCCTCCCGGTCCTCCCAACAACCAGTCGGTGCCTGCCGGTGAGCGTGGAAGTCTGGTCTGCCACAAGCGGGCGGCAGGAGCGGGGCAGTCAGCATCAGCTTGTAGATGGTATTTTAAACTCGATGCGCTCTGAAACTACGGGGCGGCCGAGGAAAAAAAAATACACATGCGTTAATCGCGTTAAAATAATTAGTGGCGTTAATTTTTTTTTGCGTTAACGTGTTATTAATATTATTATTATTATTAATAACGCGTTAACTTGACAGCCCTAGTATTTACCCAAAATTACACACCGGAGTAGCAAAACCACAAAACAAAGAAAGCTTTTAACACAAAATCTTACCTATCAAATGAGAAAAATAAACGTACACAAATCTTACCTACTCTAATGCAAACAGGAGAAAACGAATTATCCAGAAGGGGAAAAAAAAGAAAAGGTTTTGCACTCTTAAGCAAAATAAATAAAGCGTGTCTAACAAAGACAGGTAAAGTAGCTTCTCTTTCTAAAGTTTCACAACAAGAAAAAAGGACCGGTATAAGTATACACACAGCACAACAGGACAGATATCTTAATACGCAATTGTGTTGGGAGTGGGAGAAGTCAAGTCAGAGAGAGGCCGAGGAACTGCACGGTCAGTTAAATATCCTCTCTTCTTCAGGTGGACCAATCAGCAGGTTGAAGGTAGCTAATCAGCTTAACGGGCACCACCTGTTGCTCACACACACATGAGGGAAACATGTCCACACACATGACCTAACGACCCAGGGTCGTAACAATAGCGCCACTCACGGCACGGCTTCTCTCCGAAACCGCCCCCCTCACGCTTTTGATTGACAAGTGGACCTGTTGCGAGGTGCATCAGAGCTATTCAAAGTAGTGATGGGAGTTCCGGCTCATCTGGCTCAGCTCTTAAGGCTCTCAAACGGCTCTTCATTTTACCACACATACCTTTTATAATTCAATCAAATGTAGCCCTGTTTTGACTAATGATTTATATGTACACATATATCACTTAAATTATTCAATACATCCTTTGTACTGAAGATATTAAAAATTACATTTTTAATATAAATGATTTGCTGTGGCCAATTGTTTTCATTGCATTTACAGACCCTTGTATAGCTCTGATACCACCCAATGAATGCACTGACTTGCTTGTAGAACCACGCTACACAAAGCAGATAGCAACACCTGTAAAGACTTAAGCATAGACATATAAAAAAAAAGGACGGCTACTGTATTGACATTTTACATTTGAAGTCAATCAATCAATCAATCAATCAATCAATCAATCAATCAATCAATGTTTATTTATATAGCCCAATATCACAAATGTTACATTTGTCCCAGTGGACTTCACAGTCTGTACAGAATATCAGTATGACAATACGACACCCTCTGTCCTTAGACCCTCTGTCCTTAGACCCTCACATCGTACAAGGAAACACTTCCGGAGAAAACCCACAGTTTAAAGGGAAAAATGGGAGAAACCTCAGGGAGAGCAACAGAGGAGGGATCCCTCTCCCAGGACGGACAGACGTGCAATAGATGCCGTGTGTAAATTGAAAAGATAATACATTTGCAACATAGGTAGTCCAAATGTTTGGTAATGCATGTGTGTATAATAGGAAGATGAATCCACAAGGATATCCATCCAGGGCTCGCGATCCAGGACTCAGGACCGCAGGATCATCCATGACTCCGGATCCCGGCGTATATAGACACCAAAAAGAAAGACATTTGGGGAAGCTGGGTTAATCGGAACATGAGAGTACACAGGTATAGACAGAGAGAAGGAAGAAGTAAGATGTCCCCCGACAAACTAAGCCTATATCAGCAAAACTAGGGGCTGAATCTAATCAGCCCTAACTATAAGCTTTATCAAAAAGGAAGGTCTTAAGCGCACTCTTAAAAACGGATAGGGTGTCTGCCGCCCGAACACAAACTGGAAGCTGATTCCACAAATGTGGAGCTTGATAAGAAAAGGCTCTGGCTCCCATTGTACTTTTAGAGACTCTAGGAACAACCAACAACCCTGCATTCTTGGAACGCAATGCCCTAGTAGGACAGTAGGGTATAATGAGTTCTTTAAGGTAAGATGGCGCCTGCCCATTAAGGGCTTTGTAGGCGAGAAGAAGAATTTTAAATTCTATCCTGTGTTCTATAGGGAGCCAGTGTAAGGCAGCCAGAACAGGAGTAATGTGGTCCCTTTTCCTAACTCTGGTTAGTACACGAGCTGCAGCATTTTGAATCAGCTGAAGCGACTTGACTGACTTCTTGGTACACCCTGATAATAAGGAGTTACAATAATCCAGCCTTGAAGTAACAAATGCATGGACTAGTTTCTCTACATCGTTTTGAGGCAAGATATGTCTGATTTTTGCAATGTTACGTAGATGGAAGTAGGCGGTCCTTGAAATTGATTTTATGTGGGCGTTAAAGGATAAATCCTGATCAAATGTAACACCAAGATTCCTTACAGTCTCACTGGAGGCCAAATTAATGCCATCCATAGTTAGTATATCTTTAGATAATTTGCTTCGTAGATTATTCGGGCCAAGTACAATAACTTCAGTTTTGGTCGTGTTTAGTGTGCAACTCGTTTTTGACAAGAAAGCTACTGGAGACTTCTAGAATTGTGTGAGTAACACTGTGTTTGTAGACTTCTCTGTTTCAGTGTGTGTACTCTGTATCAATGCTCTGTAGTTGATCTGACTGGAATTGTGTTTTTAAAAACTCAAAACCGCTACAGCATCTGTCAGACAGAAACTTGGGAAAAGTCATTTGACTGAAACCTTAAAAGTGATCTAACTGACTACTAGGGTTAACTTTGATTTAAACATTTGTAGAATACTAAGAGCTTTATTGAGTAGGTGTAACTGTATTAAGGGTTAAACTCATAACTTTATAACTTAGGGTTTAATGTAATTGACTTAAAAGACAATAAGAAATCAGGACGAAGCCAGTCTAGATTTCCTTTTGAGGGCCACCAGCTGCAGAGTTAACTAATTAATAGGACGTTGCCCCACAGCTGTGAGAACTCAGCAATCAGGTGTCCATTTTAGGTAGCACTTTCCTGGAGTGTCAGCTTCAGCGTCAGACAGGCTAAGACTGGCAAAGACATTAGAGTCCTGCAGGAGTAAGACTGGCAAAGACATTAGAGTCCTGTGGGAGTAAGACTGGCAAAGACATTAGAGTCCTGTGGGAGTCACGAGGGAGGCAAAGAGGAGGCAAATCCTACTTTGATTGAGCTAAGTATCGCTGGTGTTTTTTATTTTGTTTCATTTTATTTGGTTGTTTAGCCCCTCATGCTATAATCATGTGTATCTTCTCCATTCCTGTTCATGTGTCTTCTCGCAATTATCACTGGCCCCGTATATCTCGTAATCGATATAACCGGCCTGCTCTCGTCTATCCCACGTGCTCCACTAAGATCCAACATCTAGTTTCAGGTGGCCTGTGGAACTGCCAGTCAGCTGTTCCTAAGGCTGACTTCATCTCTGGCTACGCCTCCCTGCAGTCTCTGGATTTCCTTGCTCTCACTGAGACGTGGATTACTCCATCCAACACATCCACCCCAGCAGCTCTCTCCACTGCATATTCCTTCTCCCATACACCCAGACCAACTGGCATAGGAGGTGGCACTGGTCTCCTGCTCTCTCCCAAATGGAGCTTTTCCCTCTTCAAGCTACCTAACTTTACTCCTTCCACCTTTGAATTCCATGCCGTCACGGTAACCCATCCTATACAGTTAACCATTGTTGTTCTCTACCGTCCACCAGGCGCCTTGGGGGACTTCTTGGAGGAATTAGATCATCTCCTCTCACACATCCCTGAAACTGGTCCTCCCGCTGTACTTCTCGGAGACTTCAACCTCCAGACGGGGAAGATAGACGAACTAACATCTCTGTTAACCGCCTTTGCTTTCTCACTGTCTCCGTCCCCACCGACTCATAAAGCTGGCAATGTCCTTGATCTCATATTCTCAAGGAACTGCGCTACTTCTAACCTCTCTGTAAACCCGCTCCACACATCCGATCACTTCTTCATTTCATTCTCTCTATCCCTTTCCAAACATAACAAACTAATCTCTTCTCATCCTGCACTTTTCCGCCGTAACCTTCGCTCCCTCTCCCCCTCTACCTTTGCCTCGTCGGTGCTCTCAGCCCTCCCTTCCTCTGACTCGTTCCAACTCCTGACTCCAAACTCTGCTGCAGAAACTCTCCTCTCTACTCTCTCATCCACTCTGGACTCGCTCTGTCCTCTCACATCTCGGCCGGCTCGTCAGTCCCCTCCTGCTCCCTGGCTAAATGATGCACTGCGTGCTAATAGAACCGTCCTTAGGGCAGCAGAGCGGAAATGGTGGAAATCCAAACACCGTGACGACCTCCTAACCTATCAAGCTCTCCTCTCCTCTTTCTCTGCTTCGATCTCTCAGGCAAAAAGCACTTTCTTTCAAGATAAGATCCAATCCTCCTATTCCAATCCTAAACAACTATTTTCCATCTTCTCCACCCTCTTGGACCCTCCAAAAGCTCCTCCCCCCTCCTCACTTCTGTCAAGCGACTTTGTTACCCACTTTGAAAAAAAGGTTGATGATATTCGCTCTTCTTTTTTTGACTCACCTTTACTCACCGCTGGGTCACCAGACCCTCCTTCCACCAACACACTTACCTCCTTTTCCCCTCTCTCTCCAAGTGAGGTTCTTACCCTCATTACCTCTGCCCGCCCTACCACCTGTCCTCTGGACCCTATCCCTTCAAACCTCCTTCAGACTATCGCTCCTGATATTCTAACGTTTCTCACCCATTTCATCAACACTTCTCTAACTTCTGGTCACTTTCCAAACAGTCTCAAGGAGGCAAGAGTAAACCCTCTCCTAAAGAAACCCACCCTCAACCCGTCTGATGTTATAAACTACAGGCCTGTCTCTCTCCTCCCGTTCCTGTCTAAATCACTTGAACGCGCTGTCTTTAAACAACTCTCCTGTTATCTCAATCAGAACAACCTTCTGGATCTGCACCAGTCTGGTTTCAAGGCAGGTCACTCCACAGAAACTGCTCTCATTGCTGTCACGGAGGAACTGCACACTGCCAAAACTGCATCCCTCTCCTCTGTCATCATCCTGTTGGACCTGTCTGCTGCATTCGACACGGTGAATCATCAGATCCTCCTTCGCACTCTCCAAAAACTTGGAGTTTCAAGCTCTGCACTTTCCCTCCTCACCTCATACCTGAAAGACCGTACCTACAGGGTGACTTGGAGAGGGTCTGAGTCCGACCCTTGTCAATTAACTAGAGGGGTCCCTCAGGGCTCTGTTCTTGGTCCCCTCCTCTTCTCCCTGTACACAAACTCGCTCGGATCAGTCATTAGCCCGCATGGTTTTTCTTACCACTGCTACGCTGATGACACCCAATTAATTCTGTCCTTTCCCCGCTCAGAGACCCAGGTCGTCGCACGCATCTCTGCTTGTCTAGCTGACATCTCTCAGTGGATGTCTGCTCACCACCTCAAGCTCAACCTTGACAAGACTGAACTGCTCTTCCTCCCGGGAAAAGATTGTCCCACTCTTGACCTAACAATCAACATCGGCACCTCTGTTGTTTCCCCGACTCAGACTGCAAGGAATCTGGGTGTGACCCTAGATAACAACCTGTCCTTCACTGCAAACATCGCTGCTACAACCCGTTGCTGCAGATACACGCTTTACAACATCAGGAGGATACGTCCCCAGCTGACACAGAAAGCGACTCAGGTTCTGGTCCAGGCTTTCGTCATCTCACGCCTAGACTACTGCAACTCCCTCCTGGCTGGTCTACCTGCATGTGCCATCCGACCTCTGCAGCTCATCCAGAATGCAGCGGCTCATCTGGTCTTCAACCTTCCTAAATTTTCCCACACTACTCCGCTCCTACGCTCGCTTCACTGGCTTCCTGTAACTGCTAGAATCCACTTCAAGACACTGGTACTTGCTTACCATGCTGCGAATGGATCTGGCCCTTCGTACATCCAGGACATGGTTCAACCGTACACCCCAGCGCGTGCACTACGCTCTGCATCAGCCAAACGACTCGCTGCGCCCTCGCTGCGAGGGGGACCCAAGTTCCCAACGGCGAAAACACGTGGGTTTGCTGTCCTGGCTCCAGGATGGTCGAATGAGCTCCCCATTGACATCAGGACGGCAGATAGCTTACACACCTTCCGGCGCAAACTGAAAACTCATCTCTTTCGACTCCACTTCGAGCGATAGAACTATTAACGAAGCACTTTTATACTAATAAAGGACTGGCTTTTCTAAAGCCAGTTGAGTAGCACTTGAAATGTTTTTGCTCTATGAAACCTGATGTACTTATATGATTCTGTTTTCTTCAAGTTGTATTTTGTTGGACGAACGCACTTATTGTAAGTCGCTTTGGATAAAAGCGTCAGCTAAATGCAATGTAATGTAATGTAATGTTTAACATAAAAAAATGTAAGGTCATCCACGTTTTTAAATCCTTAAGGCAGTCTTTAATTTTATTTAGATGATTCATTTCATCAGGCTTGATTGATAAATATAGTTGAGTATAGGGGTGTAACAGTTCACAGAAGTCACGGTTCGGTTCATACCTCGGTTTGGGGGTCACGGTTCGGTACGGGTTCGGTACAACAAGGAAAAGCTAAAAAAAGTTCCAAATGCATAATTTCTTTTGCTGTTATTTATTTTTAACAGTAGTGCAAGTTTATAGTGTGTGAGGCCATTATGCCTAAATAAAGGTACTCAAGTTTTACTCTATTTTCAAGTTTTTCATCAAAAATATGAGTTTGTCTACGTTGTCAGTAGTGAGGGCAGATCTGGTGGCGGTAACTATTGGCGCGTTTCCACTGCAGGCCTCGCTCGGCCTCGCTCGGTTTGGTTAGGCCTTATTAGGCCGGCTCACTTTAATGCTGCGCTTCCATTACAGTTTAGGAACTGGGGTAGTTACTATAGTAACGCAGTGTAGGCGGAGCCGTGACGTCATCTTCAATGAGAGCCCCAGAAAAACAACACAGCCGTTAGCTCTTAGCACTCAGAGCTCACAGCTCTTCATATCTGTTCAGAAACTAGACAAAAGTTAAACAAGTACAAACCACAGACTGCCTGTGTCATGGAGAATACAGTCGCTGGTTTATTTATGTCTGGATAGGCCGTTGTTGTGAGTGTGGACGGTCGGAGCATATATAACGTTAGCTTAGCCAAGCTCCATTTAGAAAACACACATTTTAAAAGGTTTTTCGCCTGCCGTCTGTCTGCAGACTTCCCCGGTGAGATGATAGTGAACTGTTCATGAACTTGTCATGAAAAGTTCATGGAATATTAGTGAACCATATTCATGAACAGCTCATAAACAGCTCATAACAAAGTTGATGAACTGTTCATGAAAGTTCCATGAACATTAAATGGCACTAGGGCAGTTCATGAACTACTCATGAAACTCCTGTTCTGGAATGGTTCATGAACAATTCATGGAATATGGTTTTAGGCAGGTTCATGAACAATTCATGAAATGGAGTTTTCAGTGAGTGTAGGGATATTCAGTATTCAACCATGAATTAACCATGGTTCATGAACATATCAAGAACTGTTCATAATAACTTCATGAACAGTTCATACCCAGTCACTGAATATAATTCAATGGCTGGCTATGAACTGTTCATGAACTGTTCATGTACATGAACCATTGACTGTGGGTCAATTGGCAACCATAGAAAACAACAATTATGTCAATCACAATGGAACTTTATTCAAATTAACAAACATACAAACATACATGTATACAGGTGGAGCACTACAATTAATCCTATCACCATTTGAAGCACAGTTCTTGACACTCAGCTGCACACATTTTTTTGTTACGGGTCCCAAAAGCTTGGGTACCACAGCAACAATACATGATTTCTGTAGAAAACAGAAAAGTGCAGCAGCAATAATTATACACAGGATCCGGTTGATCGTCTGGATTGCTTCTTATTCAAAATTCAAAGTACACAGTTACATTCAAATAGCTGTACTTTACAAACATCACATTTCTCCATTTAAGTTATCCGTCTGTCACAGTCCATTACTGTATCTCAAGGAGAAATTCAACATAGTCAATATAAACACATAACGCTATCAAATAATACTTTCTATCAATATATCTATCTTTACCAAATATAACATATTATGGAGATCACAAAAATACACTGTCAATGTTAATAAACAAAAAACAAGGCAATGTGCCTGCAAGACCTCACTCAGGTAAACAAAACATATTACCCGTGCGCAGCAGCTAACCTGCCTGCGAGCCTTCGCTCAGGTCACATTTACCCAGGCGCGGCTGAAGCCCGCGAAAATGGCATCTATTGTTGCCGACAGTTTAGTATTTTTAAAATACCGTTACTATGTCAAACATGCTCAAAACTTTCTGACACACTCTCCTAAACATCTCCAACATCATATCTAATTCACACAAGTTAACATCGATCATTTTCATCATGTACTGACCTGTAGAAAACAGAAAAGTGCAGCAGCAATAATTATACACAGGATCCGGTTGATCGTCTGGATTGCTTCTGACTGAGGAGGGGGCGGAAGTGTCCCCCCTAAAATAACCCAGATGTCACCGCTCACCTGCCAAAGGTTCCACCTTGGCGCTACTTACTCGTACTGCTTCTCAAACAGTACAGATAAACCATAAAATGATATGAATGTCACCAAAATAAATACAGATAATGTTCAGTTTCAAATGCACTATTGTTTTGTTTTAAGATTAAAAGTTTTAAAAAATAAAGAAATGTTCAAATAGTAGATGAATATTCAAGAGGTCTTTTAAAATCATCACACTGATCATCAAAAGTTCATAAAATGCTCATGAATATTCAAAAATATTCTGAACTTGCCACAATCATCCAAAATTCATGAAATGCTCATAGTCATGAAAAGTTCATGTAATGCTCATGCAAACTTTTTGGGGTTTTAATTATAATTTTGTGATTGGCTGGATCATGAAAAGTTCATAAATTGCTCATAAAAGTCTGTCATGAGCAAAACAGGAACTTTATATGAATGAACAATGTTCATAAACATTTCATGAACTGCTCTTTAAAATGGTTCATGAGCATTTTAAGAATTTTGGTTCATGAACATGACAAGTGAACATATAATGAGTTGTTCATGAATGTTTCATGAGTGCTCATGAACAGCTCATAAAGTCATGAACTCCATCTCGCAGGGGTTGTCAAAGCATTAATTCATGGTTTTTACTAACCGGTATCAGTATGTTGTTCGGCATCATTTTGAAACGTGTATTACAATTAAATCATGGTCAAATATGTTCATCTTGTTGTAGTTGTAGCCCGCTTGCCAGCGATTCTCTCTCTAGTTTAGCATACTCAGTCTTGTTGTTCCTGGCCCTAGAACCACGATTTTATGGGGCCAGAAAAACTGTGAATTAGGACCCGCTAGCCGGTACTAGGCCAAGTGGAAACGCAACCAAAAACGGGCTCGGCACGCTTAAAGCGAGTTACCCGCTGCAGTGGAAACGCGCCATTAGTCACCTGCCGTCGAGAAAACCCTCTCGCTGGGGACTGAGACTGACTCGGATGTGATTGAGCATGTTTGACGTGTTACCACTAGCATACCGCACCGCTGTCGAACAACACCGACACACCGTCCTCGTCCGATCCACAACTCGCACCCCATCATTGTTGTAGTCCACAGGGAACCCAAAATGTTGCCACACAGCTGATTTAAAAGAAGCAGGTGGGTCTTCTAGCTCCTGTGTGTTGTGTGAACTCGCCATAGCTAACTTTTCTTCTTCATGTATTGTGTTCGTTTTGTTGTGTTTTGTTCTTGTTCTGCATTTGTTATTTACGGGCGGCTGGCTTTTAGGCGTAATACCGCCCCCTGGATTATATATAGTGTAATACTGCCCTGAGTGATAGACTTTTTTCCCACTCGTAAAAAAAGGCGTATTCGCCGTGTGACTACATGTGCCGAACCGTGACGTCTGAACCGTGACGGTACGGGACGAATACGGATACCGTTACACCCCTAGTTGAGTATCATCCGCATAACAATGAAAGTTTACAGAATGATTCCTTATAATATTGCCTAACGGAAGCATATATAATGTGAACAAAATAGGTCCGAGCACTGAGCCCTGTGGCACTCCATGGCTAACTTTGGTTTGCGTGGAAGATTCATCATTGACACGTACAAACTGAGAGCGTTCAGATAGATAGGACCTAAACCAGCCTAAAGCAGTTCCCTGTATGCCAACTAAGTGCTCTAGTCTTTGTAATAAGATATCATGATCGATAGTATCAAATGCAGCACTGAGATCGAGCAAAACAAGAATAGAGACAAGTCCCTTGTCAGAGGCTATTAGAATGTCATTTGTGACTTTAACCAGAGCTGTCTCTGTGCTATGATGTGTTCTAAAGCCAGACTGAAAATCTTCAAATAAATCATTGTTTTTTAAGTAATCACACAACTGTTTTCGCGACTGCTTTCTCAAGAATCTTTGAGAGGAATGGGAGATTATAAATAGGTCTATAATTGGCCAAAACCTCTGGATCGAGGTTGTGCTTTTTAAGAAGCGGTTTTATCACTGCTACTTTGAATTATTGTGGAACATAGCCTGATAATAAAGACATATTCATAATATTTAATAAAGAAGTGCTAATTAATGGAAACATTTCCTTCAACAGCTTAGTTGGAATTGGGTCTAACATACACGTTGATGGTTTAGAAGAGAGAATCATTGAATTGAATTGTTCAAGGTTTATGGCTGAAAAGCATTCTAGTTTACTATCTAGTGTAATATTAGAACTTACGTTTCCGGGAGCTGTTGATAACACTATACTGGTCAAAGGCAAGAGGTCATTAATTTAATTTCTAAGAGTAACAATTTTATCGTTAAAAAAGCACATAAAATCATTGCTACTGAGTGCTATGGGAATAGAAGGCTCAATCGAGCTATGGCTCTCTGTCAGCCTGGCTACAGTGCTGAAAAGAAATGTTGCATTATTCTTATTCTCATCTATTAATGAAGAGTAGTAGGCTGCTCTCGCTTTACGCAGTGCTTTCTTATATTCATTGAGAGTAATATGCCAAATTAAACGAGATTCTTCAAGTTTAGTGGAACGCCATATCCTTTCAAGTTGTCTCGACTTTTGCTTTATTTTGCGGGTTTCGGCATTATGCCATGGAGCTAATCTATGTTGTTTTATTTTCTTCTTTTTCAAAGGAGCAACAGAGTCTAATTTTATTCGCAGCGCATCTGTAGCACTATCAACAACATGATCAATTTGGGGTGGTGTACATTTTGTATAAGTTTCCTCCCTTACATGCAGACATGCTATCGAGTTAAGTGTTGGTGGAATCTCTTCCTTAAATTTGGCTATAGCACTAACAGATAGGTTTCTGCTGCAGGAGCTTTTGACTAATGCTTTGTAGTCTAGTAACAGTACTTCAAAAGTTACTAAGAAATGGTCGGATAAAGCGGGATTATGCGGTTCGACTAATAGTTGCTCAATTTTAATACCATAAATCAGAACAAGGTCGAGAGTGTGATTATAGCATTGGGTTGGTTTATTTACACTCTGACAGAAACCAATATAATCTATTATATAGTTAAATGCAACAGTAAGGCTATTTTTATCATCGTCAACATGAATATTAAAGTCACCAACGATAATTACTTTATCTGCTTTAAGTACCAAAGTTGATAAAAACTCAGAGAATTCTGATAAGAATTCTGAATAAGGTGCACGGTACACTGTAACAAATAAGATTGGCCGCAAAGTTTTCCAGGTCGGATGCGTAAGACTAAAAACAAGACTTTCAAAGGAGGTATAATTTAATTTTGGTTTAGTATTGATAAGTAAACTTGAGTCAAAGATTGCTGCAACTCCACCTCCTCAGCCTGTGCCTCGGGCAATATGAGTATTGATATGGCTGGGTGGAGTGGCCTCATTTATGCTGACATATTCTTCATGTCTCAACCAAGTTTCAGTGAGACAGCATATATCAATATTATAATCTGATATTAAATCATTTACCAATATTGCTTTAGATGCTAGAAATCTTATGTTTAAGAGACCACATTTAATATTCCTGTTTTGTTGCACTGTAGTAGTTGTTACATTTACTTTTATTAGGTTATTATGTATGACACCTCTATTAGGTTTTACCTTAAATTGTCCTTGGGCAGACACACACACCGTTAGTATTGGGTATTTTATTGGGTTCGGGATTCCTATGGATAACTGCCTAGGAGAGAGCGCAGAGAAGCGTGTAAGACTGCGACTCCGCCTCCTGGTCTCAACTCCAGTTTGTCATGGATTAAGTCCACAAAGCCCTGAAATGTTTGCCGAAATGAGATTTGCACCTTCCAAAGTAGGATGAATGCCGTCTCTCTTAATCAGACCAGGTTTTGCAGATACGTTGCTGCAGATACACGCTTTACAACATCAGGAAGATACGTCCCCAGCTGACTCAGAAAGCGACTCAGGTTCTGGTCCAGGCTCTCGTCATCTCACGCCTAGACTACTGCAACTCCCTCCTGGCTGGTCTACCTGCATGTGCCATCCGACCTCTGCAGCTCATCCAGAATGCAGCGGCTCTTCTGGTCTTCAACCTTCCTAAATTCTCCCACACCACTCCGCTCCTCCGCTCCCTTCACTGGCTTCCGGTAACTGCTAGAATCCACTTCAAGACACTGGTACTTGCTTACCATGCTGCGAATGGATCTGGCCCTTCCTACATCCAGGACATGGTTAAACCGTACACCCCAGCGCGTGCACTACGCTCTGCATCAGCCAAACGACTCGTTGCGCCCTCGCTGCGAGGGGGACCCAAGTTCCCATCGGCGAAAACACGTGGGTTTGCTGTCCTGGCTCCAAGATGGTGGAATGAGCTCCCCATTGACATCAGGACGGCAGATAGCTTGCACATCTTCCGGCGCAAACTGAAAACTCATCTCTTTCGACTCCACTTCGAGCGTTAGAACTATTAACGAAGCACTTTTATACTAATAAAGGACTGGCTTACCTAAAGCCAGTTGAGTAGCACTTGAAATGTTTGGCTCTATGAAACCTGATGTACTTATATGATTCTGTTTTCTTCAAGGTTGTGTCTTCCTGGTCGAATGTACTTATTGTAAGTCGCTTTGGATAAAAGCGTCAGCTAAATGCAATGTAATGTAATGTAATATATACCCACATGACAGCTCATTGTTACTTTGTAATTCTACTCCACTACAATTCAGAGGTTAACCTGGTATTTTTACTCCACTACATTTATTTTAGTTACTTTCTTCTGATTCTGATTAATGATGTGAAATATAAACAACCCTTAAATCAGACTTGAGTTACACCTGAGTAAAATTCAGGGAAGGTGATTGTCAAGTGCCAACAATCAGGAGAGATATTTGATAGTTGGTGCTTGAGAAGATTAAACATTGATCTGCAGATCTCTATAAAGCAGTGGTTCCCAACCTTTTTTCCCAAGAGCCCCCCCAAATGACTCCTGTTGGAAGTTGCGACCCCCCCCCTCCCCCCACACACACAAGGGGGGGGGGGGGGGGCGCAACAGCGGTAATTAAAGTTTCAAAGTCTCAAAATGCTACAACTACTGTCACAAACTGGATGAATTATGTATTTTGTTAAAGGAGGATGAAAGCGTAATTAAGGAGCACTATTGGAGTGACTTTGATGGTTATTGGACTCAGGATTAATTCATTTGGATTCCCGCTGTATGAAGAAACTAAAGGACGGCGCAAGTGGAAACAATTCACAAAGGGATTAAACTGTTTAAAACACACGTGGATTCAAAAGTCGTAAATAATCTACAAAATGGAGGAGACCAATCTGTTTGGAGCAACTGTGACAAATAATCCAACTGAAACGGTATGGACAATGACTATGTTTAAAAAATGCGCTTATCCAGACAAACCCGGTTTGGACACTTAACGCGCAGAAGAAACATTTATATTTAAGAAAAAATTATACATTTCTGTCTTTTTATGCCTATAATAGCTACTAACTTGAATTTGTATTCAAATTAATTAATCAATTATTTTTTATATTTTATTGTAATGTAGAGACAAAGCTTTTAGTGACAATCATGTATTGCGTTACAATTATATTTAAAAAAAAAAAAAATTCTAAATATGATATTTGGCCTCAAATCACCTGCGATTCTATGTCCGATATCGCGTAAAACAGAGGATTTAGACGTTGTGTTCTTCATTGTATAACTCCACACGCCTCTTCTCCCCATACTCTCTTTCATGACTTTTATTTAATGCATTTTAAAGGCTGTGATTGTTATTTACGTAAAACCGGAAGTTAAGCTCACTGTTGGTATTCCGGAGACTTCTTGCGGAATAGCTTTTCAAAATAAACGTTAGCATCAAAGTTAGCCACAGGCTAATGCTAACGGAAATGTTTTCACAATAAAAGTTTTAAACTTACTGTATGTTTAAACTAAATTACGTCATTAAACATTGATTTTAATTTCTTACAATCCCTCCTTACATACCCTTTATGGTATGTAAATAATACTAAAATCAATGAGTTCTTCATCTGAACTTTGCATAGTACATAACTCATATCAAAAACATACAATCAAAATGGAATGGTTCAATAACCGTCATCAAAAATACAAAAATACAAAAAATTACTTTGGTTGGTTCAACATAAAAGTTTTTCTTTGTGCATAACTTCTAGTGTTAACATTCAATATCACTCTCCAAAATAGCAGCAATTAGCTTGGTATTATCAAAATATTTCTTACTCCCTCCTTTCACAGAAATCGTTCATATACCACATTCAGTGTTAAGGCTCTTGTTTTTACAAAGTATAAAAAGAAACAAACTATTTTAGAATAGTACAAAGTACTATTACTACTTTGTAGCTGGTTCTTCGCTCTAATGATTTCATCATTTGAAGTATCACTTCATTTGGACATTCTTTGAACAATCTCATCATTGACATAAATATCTGTATATGGGGGTGGGTCGTCTTGTTCTGCTAGCATGTGTAACTGTTTCCTCGTGAGAAATGTACCCTCCCTCCTTTCATACCTTTTAATGTATGAAAGTAATATGTTCTCTAGAAAAGGCCGTTGTGATCAATCAGTATGTTAGGGTGCGGGTACATGGAATGCAACATATAGCGCTCCCCTGGGCGCCCCTATGCTATCCTTGTACACTGTGGAGCCTAAACTCCCTCCTGGGACTGGTCTATTAGCCCTACTGGCTTTGGGGTGTTTCGCCATGTTGATTAACTGATCCGCTGTCATTGGTACTGCATAAAACACATTACTGGCTGTACCAGTGCACAGGTCCCAGTCCAATTATGTGGCAAGACTGAGCACAAGGTTTTAGTTCCACATCTACTCTGGGATACTGCATTTTAGACATAGGGGGAAATATTTTGGTCAGTTACAGTACAGCAGTTGTAGAATTGCATCACTTAAAAGTTCCTACTTCAGTACCTTTGGGTGATCTGTTCTAATGCAGTGATAAAGTCCCTTGGTGTGAAAACCAGTGGAATATCAATAACTCATTATACTAATTTATCTTCAATTCTGGTCTATTCAAAGAACTATGCTGACCTCTTTAACAGTGTCTGGAACCTTGGGTGTCCGAACATGTGACAATTACTCCCTCCTCTTTCAAGGATTTAAAAAAAAGAAGTCATTTCATTAATGGTTTGTAGTTCAATTTAGGAATGTTCACTCATGGCAGATATGTTTCTCCTTTAAATAACATCTCTAAATTTCAGGTCATCACTGATTAAATGGATGACCATTAGGAGGTGGTGGCGCTTGTCTTTTAAAACTCATACTCTGGTGCCGTGCGCTCCCTCTGAAGCTGCAAGTAAGATTTAAAACATCTGCAGGGTGGGTTTGAGCGACCCCTTCTCCCTATCAGATATTGGTTGTAAAAAATATCCACCATTACAATGAGTGATCCAAGGCCCCGCATGTATTACTCCCAATTATATTAGTTTTTCAAAATTAAAATGTGCAATCGCTCTTTGCCCAATTTCTTTTTAAAACTCTACATCTTGGACGACAAACAAATGTTGTTTCCACCTTAACAGTTCTCTTGTGGTAATAACCATGCTACAATGGAGAAATCAATACTCTAGATTGGAATACTATCTTTGGCTTGGTACTAGCTCTACCTTTAACATGTTCCATACAAATAAAGATGTGTCTGATCTTATAGAGTGGTTACTAAAACTATCCCTTTAAACTGTAGATCTATATTGTAACAAATTAAATCTCTACCAAATTCGTACATGAATAAGAATCTCTTAAAGAATAATTTGTTTACATGATGAAAAGATTGAAGAATATGTTCTACTCTGTACTCCTAAGTCCAAAACACCCACTGATTAAAGTGTGGTGAATATTTCCATCATGTCTACCCCTTTATCCCACAGTACCCTGTGTGTTTTAGGATTATTTCCTCATTTTACTTTAATAGTTTCCTCTTTATTACTATTTAATTTACCAATTGATTAATTCATGGCTAATAAATCTTTTTTCTTTACGTATTTTCAAGTCAATTCAAGTTATTTAAATGTGGTCCTTTTTATGTGAGTTTGTGAATAAGTGTGTTTATGTGTAAATTCACTCATTCCCGTTTTCCTTTTCTCCTCCTCTGGTTGTCAAGCCACGACCCCCTCACATTCTGCTAGACCAGGGTTCCCCAATTATATTTACCAAAGGGCACATTTTTGTCAAGCATGATAAGCTAAGGGCCAAAATGTTATGTGTCACTAAAAGTTGTTTTACACTATGTGCAGATGTTACCTCTATTATAATTGTTGTAGTAGTGGCAGTAGTAATTAAACAAACCCTGTGTTGAGAGTAAAGGAAAAATGCATCCTTGAAACAAAATTAGACCGAAATCAAACATTTATTAACAATAATAATAAATAAATGCTTTAACAAATACAAATGATTTTGCCGTGGTCTGATGGGGCATAACAATAAAACTAAATAAAAAACAACAGAGTGAACTCTGATCAAATAGTCAGACAGGTCCACATCCAATTCAGCTAACACACACACACACACACACACACACACACACCACACACACACACACACACACACACACACACACACACACACACACACACACACACACACACACACACACACACACCACACACACACACACACACACACACGCTGGGAAAGACAGGAAGACAGAGAGTTTCAGTTAGTTACTTCTATAATGTCATACCAAAATACACCGCATTATTAGTTTTAACATTTTTAAATATGTGTACCAAATAATATCAGGCTGTAAATAACAAATAGTATTGGTTTTTTATTTTTTTATTTTGAATATATTATTTTAATGTTGTATTACATTTGACCAGTTTGTGGGCTGTTGTTAAAAGCCCTGCATTATCCAAGGTGTTTGCTCTCTCAGTTTATTAATCTGTTTTTAATTATGCTGCGTAGCATTTTATTTAGGAAATGTATGTATATATAAAATATAACTATAAAATGGTTATTTTTGTCTTAATAATTATTACACCACAATAGAATTGAAAACTTGCAAAAATAAATTGATGTTGTTCACTCACCAATCAGTGGGAGAAGTGAGAGCGGCGGGATGAGGCAACCTGTGTGATGTTGGGCCTGTATTCTGTTGTGGCAATCCTGAGGCACTGTCCAAGATGTGCACTGGAGAGTCTGTTCCTGTCCTGGCTTTTGATAGCATTCATTGAAGAAAATCCTGATTCGCAGATGTATGTTGAGGGGAACATTGTGAGTAGGAACATAGCAATAGCTCTGGTGTTTTTTAAACGAGCTTGGGGAACCACGCTGATCCAAAAGTCACACACTGGTGCATCCTTGTGTTGAGCTTTCAGCAACTCAGAGCTTCCCATCTCTAAGACCTCCATCTGAAGAGCTCCATCTTCTATGGAAGGCACCAGCCTTTTGGCCTCTCCAGTCCACTGCCCGTCTGCTGACTGCGGTCAAGCCAGCCGTCTTTCACTTTTGCGTGGTCAAACCAGCCGCCCCTGTATTTCGAGTGCGCGATTAGTTACAGGTTTACGGTAATGCAATAAAACAACCCTGGGAAGCTGGACGTTTCGTATGTGCAGGAACACTTCCGGTGAGGATTTCAAAGTAAAGGATGGCATGTGGTTCAATTATATTATTTGCGATTGAGGAACAGGGTAATTTATGAGAATAATGTTAGGACTTATTGCTTCATAAACTTGTTGCACAAATACTATGAACTACTTTTACTGTGTACTTTTTGAGAATGGCAAAATTCCCTCCAGAGAACAAGAATGAGCATTTTTGTCAACTTTAATGTGGGATAAAAAACATTTCTTCCATAAGTAGTTTCTGAAACTGCCATGTTTGTACTTAGTACTTCTAGTACTACTTGCAAAAATAATATGAACTACTTTTACTGTGTACTTTTGAGTAATTTGAGTTTCAAAGTCCTCTCCAGAGAACAAGAATGAGCCTTTTTGTCAACTTTATTGTGGGATAAAAACATTTATTCCATAAGTAGTTTCTGAAACTGCCATGTTTGTACTTAGTACTTCTAGTACTACTTGCAAAAATAATATGAACTACTTTTACTGTGTACTTTTGAGTAATTTGAGTTTCAAAGTCCTCTCCAGAGAACAAGAATTTTTTTTGTCAACTTTATTGTGGGATAAAAACATTTCTTCCATAAGTAGTTTCTGAAAATGCCATGTTTGTACTTAGTACTTCTAGTACTACTTGCAAAAATAATATGAACTACTTTTACTGTGTACTTTTGAGTAATTTGAGTTTCAAAGTCCTCTCCGGAGAACAAGAATGAGCATTTTTGTCAACTTTAATGTGGGATAAAAAACTGTTTTATATGGGTGTACTAGGAGCAGTGGGCAGCTATTGTACAGCGCCCGCGGAGCAATGGGAGTGAGGGGGGAAGGGGGATGTCCGGTGCCTTGCTCAAGGGCACCACGGCAGGGCAGGAGGTGAACTGGGACCTCTCCAAGTAGAAGTCCACACTCCAAATGTAGGTCTGGTTGGGGACTTGAACCGGCGACCCTACGGCTCACAGTCCAAGCCCCTACTGACTGCCATAGATTTAGTCCCTAATTTTGCACCAGATTGATGCATTTAACTTCAACATTTAAAAACAAATCTTCCCGGGGGGGCTTGCCCCCGGACCCCCCTAGAGGAGGTGAGGTCCACCACCTGCCCACACCCCCTGTTAAATTGTCTCACTCACATTGAGGATGCTTCCTACGCCCATGTTTTATTCCATATGTCAAGTCAGGCAAATTGGGTCAAAACGTTATTGCATCAATGATCTGTTAACATTAAAATCACTAAATATATGCCGTAACTATTTTGCTCTAGGCAACTCAAGGGCTCAGGTAATGTGATTACTATATGAATAATTGTCCAAAATAACATAAAATGCATAGGGTTTTTTGTTAAGTAACATACTTTGGTCGCCGGCCGGCCGATACATGCCGCGCATTAAGTGGGCCTGTCTGTCAATTAATCCCCGGGCCACTTTTTCCCCCCAGTCCGCCCCTGTTCGAGGCCATAAGTGGCGGACGCAGGTAACTCAGTGTGCCCAACTGTCTAAAGCTATCTTATCAAAATATGTTGATTACTCTCTGTGAAACCAGTTAAATGGGCTAGCAAGAGAGAGGCGCTCCAGAATTGACGTGGCAACCCACCCGTGCAGTCTCACCGGGACTGCTGTGACTTGTGATGTCTCCGGCCGTAACTCCAAATAAATCATCAGTGGTTTGACATCAAAGCTCCTGCTCTACCGTGTCTCCTTCCTGAGTCGGTGACTCCCACTGCATTGCTACACAGAAGTTTCCCTTACAGATACAAGCGATTCCCCCCATTTAGTAATTACATGTTTTAAATGTGTACACAGCAATGTGTTTCCTATCGCCTAAAACTCCAGGGCTGTACACAGTTTAATACTGTCAACTTCTAATTTTGGGGAAAACGAAAACATCTTTTAAAACTACAATTCCCAGTAGAGACGTGCCATAGAGAACATGTTGTGAAACACAATAGCCAGCATGTGTAGTTTTCGGGGGGTGTTCAAGTCCAGTTTTGAATAGTCTGCCGTGGTTTCGTTCCATTTCAAAGAGCTTGATGCTCTGCGTAACCTTGGCGCACTGCCACTCCAACATCCAATCCCAGAGCTTGAAGATTAATCACGGGGTTTGTCAACGGGACTGTAGTCCCAAACGATAGCTGGGGATTATGGGTAGTGTAGTGTCTTCGACCATCCTAAACTGCATTTTTTTTCGGATATCATATCGCATTAACAACACCACATCTGGCGTCACAGAGATCTTCTGTTACTGTCCTTTCTTCTTAGAGGTGGTACAGAAACCTGTAACTCTGGATTTGTTTTAATCTTTGAGGTGCAATAAACGACACGGCAGCTTTTTGGCAGGTTGAAACTATTATTTTCTGCCTCGCTCATGAGAGTAACAGCTGGCGAAATTACAGCCTTGCCTACTGATTTCAAATGTGTGCTCTAAAATGATATTTATAAATGACTATTATCATTATTATAAGCAAGACAATAAATGGCAAAGATATGTAGAAAATAAACGTATTTGAGATACGTTCATAACGAACGTAACGTGGGAGAAAATATGTTGCTAGAAGATATGTAGAAAATAAATGTATTTGAGATACGTTCATAGGCAAGGCAAGTTTATTTATATTGCACTTTTCAACACAAGGCAATTCAAAGTGCTTTACAAAAATGAAAGACATTAAGAAAATGGCATTTAAAATCAGTCATTTAAAAGAAAAGCTCACTGTAAAAAAAAAACTCGTAAAAAAACGGTCAAAGTACTGGCAGCAGCGGCTGCCAAACAAAAACCCTTAAATAAAAGTAAAATACTTTAACTGAAATAAAGTGAAAAAGCCATTAATTTACGGGAATTGTCCTTTAAGATTTTACAGGACAATACTGTACTTTTACAGATGTATCTCCTCTTTTTACAGTCAACAACCTTTAATAAAAGTACAGCACTAATACTTTAACGTGCAAATACTCTAATTTTACGGATTTATCTCCTCTTTTTACAATCAATAACCTTTAATAAAAGTACAGCACTAACACTTTAACGTGCAAATACTCTAATTTTACGGATTTATCTCCTCTTTTTACAGTCAACAACCTTTAATAAAAGTACAGCACTAATACTTTAACGTGCAAATACTCTAATTTTACGGATTTATCTCCTCTTTTTACAATCAATAACCTTTAATAAAAGTACAGCACAAACACTTTAACGTGCAAATACTCTAATTTTACGGATTTATCTCCTCTTTTTACAGTCAACAACCTTTAATAAAAGTACAGCACTAATACTTTAACGTGCAAATACTCTAATTTTACGGATTTATCTCCTCTTTTTACAATCAATAACCTTTAACCTCTTAAGCCCCAAGCCTGTTTTTCAGGTTTCAGGCTCGAAAATGACATGCCCAAAACAAAGGACTATAACTTAACTTCTAAAAGGGTTATATGAATAATTTCTTTTATCAAAGCAAGGTCACATCTGTGAGTTGGATGTAGAAGTGTCAGAATCAATAAAGATGTTTCAGTGTCAGAGTAAATCCAGATGGAACATAGTCAAAAAGTGTACATTTTTGTCTCCGCCCAAATAAAACCCATTACTTATAGTGAAAACCACCCTTGAATGATGGGTTAGTAGCCTAAAAGCTTTAGGAATCCAAAGTATAACATATAATAAGTACCCTGTATCAAGATTGAGGCAAAACAAGTGAGAATTGACCTTTTTAGAGAGATTTAGCAAAAAAAAGTCCAAGCGGACTAAGGTTTGGGCCCATTTGGGCCCATTTGGGTACATTTGGTTCCATCAGTGCCATTTAACCTTTTTCAGGTACCAGACTCTAAAAATCATTGTACAACATTTAATTATCACTATAGGTATTCATTCCAAAAAAAAAAAAAAAATTATTGTTAAAAAAAATAAATAAAAATTAAGTGGGTGTGTGTGTGTGGAGTGTGTGGTGTGTGTGGGAAGTTCCCTCTTTGCATGAGATGCATGTTACTTGCACAATAAAAATGAGGAAACTTAGGAAACATTTGACTCCAACTGGAGCAGATTTATTAAAAAAAATTAGCAACACACTATACAACAAGCATTTTTTGGGTAAAAAAAAAAACTTTATACAAACCCTGAATGTTACAGTATTACTCCAGTAAGTCATGCCATGCCCTGTAAAAGTTATTTTTGGTAGTGAAGCACAGAGGGACCTGACACTTCCTGCAGTACACAGGTGTCTTCACTCTTCAGTTGCCAGCATCAGAGCACCTCCTGCAGTACCCTCCTGACCTTGGTGGCATCTTCCCCATAATACTCGGGCATCCAGAAGCCATATCCTCATCGCCTTCCTCACTGTGAAAACAAATGTGGAAAAAACAAATAGATTAATTCTCTGGCTTGTACTTTCAAAAATGTAACTCAAATCAGAAATAATTTCTCTACAACAACAGCAGAACATCAATTTTGAGTGTGTGAAATAACATTATATCACTCAAAATGTATACCGTGTAAATTATGTGAGACGGGGTTCATATAATCTGTTCAATATTTAATATTAATATTCTGTCTGTCATATATTGTATGTATATATATATATGTATGTCGTTGTCTATATCTATCTATATTCTATAGCTGTATGTTGTTTCTGGCTATCTATATCTCTCTGTGTCTGTCTCTCTGTGCTGTTCTCTATCTCTCTGTCTCTCTCTCTCTCTCTCTGTGTCTCTCTCTTGTTGTCTCTTTCTATCTCTCTCTGTCTCTCTCTGTCTGTCCTCTCTGTCTGTCTCTCTCTCTGTGTTGTCTCTCTCTGTTGTCCTGTCTCTCTCTTGTGTCTGTCTCTCTCTCTCTGTCCTCTCTCTCTCTCTGTGTGTCTGCTCTCCCTCTCTCTCTGTGTGTCTGTCTCTCTCTCTCTCTCCTCTCTCTCTGTTGTCGTCTCTCTCTCTCTGTGGGTCTGTCTATCTATATGTGTGTATGTCTCTCTATCTATATATATATCTGCGTGTGTGTATATATATATAGTTTGTAAGTCACTTTGGATAAAAGCGTCAGCTAAATGAAATGTAATACCGTGTTAAATTCAACATGTATATGTCTTGTTTATTTCAACAACAAGAACAAGAAACGGCATCCATCTTCTTTGTTGTTGTTGTGTGTGAAAGAACATTATATCACAAGATGGATGCCGTCGTGTTATTGTCACGTGTGTTAAATTACTATAGATGAATACACTCTTACACCAAATAAATAACAAAAAGATAAAAAACAGATGAATACTCTTACACCAAATAAATAAGTAATAGATACAGAGAGAATCCATACCTTTCCGGTGACGGAGGTTCATAATCAGAGTCATTACTGTCCCCTTCGTGCGTGACGAGATCACTATCTTCCGACGGAGAGTCCTGAAATACGATGTCCAATGCCTCCTCGACGGACAAAAAAGTCTTCTTTCTGGCTGCCATTGTTACAATGAAGACAAAGAAAACAAATCCTGCTGTTTCGCTGATCGATCTGCCGTTCTCTGCTCTCCTGTCGCCGCGGGACATGCTATGCTACGCTATAGCCTAGTATGCAGCGTACAAAGACTGGGTCGTGCGTAAATCAGCTGATACAGCCTTTATTTATACTTACGCAAACTCCTATCTCTGGAACCCATTGGTCGATTTGGGTGATTGACACCTTTTTTGAATCGTTAGAGCCAATCGAATCGAGTAGCAGTTTCAAATTACGTAAATACGTCATGCCTGCGGAGGGGGAGCTATGCGTAAAAAGCAGCTCCCGCAGCTGAATCCACGGACTGTTAATCGTTGGACCTACTCTTCTGCCGTGAATGAAAGGATTGATTCTCAGTAATCATTTTAAAGTGACAAGAGACATTGGATTAACCCTGAGCAGCGTTTTTATTCCTTTGAACACAACTTTTGATCACAAAACAGCCAAGGTAAGACCTAATTATTGTCAGGGATTTGAAAACTGATATTGTTTACTTGCTATGTTGTGGCTGCCAGCTCGGTTAATGTTGTGCCTGTAGTGATGGGGTGTACACCCATGGAATCTGTGGAATCTCAGCTTTCAGAAAATGTGTTGTTTGTGCGGAAAGGATGAATTATAAATGATCGTTTTTGTGAGTTATGAGCAGACATAGCAATTGCCCGTTTTTGACATGGGGTCATTTAGAGGCTTCTTGTGAGACTTCTTTTTCGAATTTTTTTTTTCTTTTTCGTATCGTCAGTAAGCCAAGTTTCCTCCGGTCAGATGGGTATGGAATATTAATAGTTTCATGAATGACACTTCAGATATAGCACTGTTGCTACATATATAGCATTTTCGGACCCGAGCTCGGGTCCGTGGGGCTTAAGAGGTTAATAAAAGTACAGCACTAACACTTTAACGTGCAAATACTCTAATTTTACGGATTTATCTCCTCTTTTTACAGTCAACAACCTTTAATAAAAGTACAGCACTAATACTTTAACGTGCAAATACTCTAATTTTACGGATTTATCTCCTCTTTTTACAATCAATAACCTTTAATAAAAGTACAGCACAAACACTTTAACGTGCAAATACTCTAATTTTACGGATTTATCTCCTCTTTTTACAGTCAATAACCTTTAATAAAAGTACAGCACTAATACTTTAACGTGCAAATACTCTTAATTTTACGGATTTATCTCCTCTTTTTACAGTCAATAACCTTTAATAAAAGTACAGCACTAATACTTTAACGTGCAAATACTCTAATTTTACAGATTTATTTTCTCTTTTTACAGTCAATAACCTTTAAAAGTACAGCACTAATACTTTAACGTGCAAATACTCTAATTTTACGGATTTATCTCCTCTTTTTACAGTCAATAACCTTTAATAAAAGTACAGCATTAATACTTCTACGGGTAAAAAAATCGTAAAAAAACGGTCAAATGACTGGCAGCAGCGGCTGCCAAACAAAAACCATAAAATTAAAGTAAAAATACTTTAACTGAAATAAAGTGCAAAAGCAATTAATATACAGAAATTGTCCTTAAAGATTTTAGTGGAAACTTTACTCTCTTTTCAAAATCCATTGTCTTAAAATGTTACATTCAAATACCTTAAACAAAGTTCTGATGAGAAAAACTTTTTATTAGATTTGTATGATCAAACTCTAAAATAAATACAGAACCTAAAGTTCTACAGCTAGAATACTGTTATTTTACAGCTTTTTTCTAACATTTTCCAATCAAACAGGTTCAATAAAATGACATCACAAAATGTTCAGTAGGAAACAATTACTCTGAAAACTTTAAATATAAAAATATTTGTAGAATTATAGTACAAATAATGAATACAGCATTTAATATTTAAACACCATACTTATAAACAGTAGAAACAAAAAGTAAGTTTAATTTTTTTTTTAAGTACTTTGAAACATTCTCAACTGAAAATAACAGAAATTGCAAAATGGCGACATATGTTCACATTGTCCATTTGAAGGAGCAGTGTGCAGGATTTAGTACGTCTAACAATGGGGATGTAGGTTCCAACCAATGGATAACTTGTTCACTCACCCTCCTATCCCAAGTTTGTAGGAGAATGAATATTGGCTGCAAAAAACTTGAGGCCCAATCATGTTTCCTCTGTCCATTCTGCGCTGCTGTAGACGTGGCAGTGCAACCTAGAGGACAAACAGATCAGAATCAGTAACGGGTTTATTGCCAGGTTACAAGGAATTTTACTAGGTGTCATGGTGCATACATACAAATAAAACATCTAAATCAAAAAAAGTACACATCCAACTATATTAAGAACACTGTAATACAAATATAATAAGATCGCAATAAAATAAAGCAGTAATTTACATCGAAATAGAATGAAATAAATTATAGAATATAAAATATGTGCAGTAAGCAATATTTAAACATTGCATTATTTACCATCCTGTGATCTCCAATATGTAATGCATAGAGTCTGCGTTGTGGCTGAGGTAAAGTGTGGGGGGGGGGCCTTGTTGAGGTGGCGAGAGGTTCTGGTCCTGATGGAGAGAGGTTCTGGTCCTGATGGAGAGAGGTTCTGGTCCTGATGGAGAGAGGTTCTGGTCCTGATGGAGAAAGGTGTTGGTCCTGATGGAGAGATGTGTTGGTCCTGATGGACCAACATCAGGTGTTGGTCCTGATGGAGGTTTTGGTCCTGATGGAGAGAGGTTCTGGTCCTGCTGGAGAGAGGTTTTGGTCCTGATGGAGAGAGGTTCTGGTCCTGATGGAGCACAGCCTCCTGCCAGAGGGGAGGGGGGTGAACAGTTTGTGTCCAGGGTGGGAGGGGTCGGCCACTATCTTCCCGTCTCAGGGTTCTGGAGGCGTGCAGGTCGTGGAGGGATGGCAGACTGCAGCCGATCACCTTCTCTGCAGAGCGGATGACACGCTGCAGCCTGCCCTTATCCTTGGCTGTGGCGTACCAGATGGTGATGGAGGAGGAGAGGATGGACTCGATGATGGAGGTGTAGAAGTTCACCATCATCGTCTTTGGCAGGTTGAATTTCTTCAGCTGCCTCAGGAAGAACATCCTCAGCTGTGCTTTTTTGATGAGGGGGCTAATGTTCTCCTCCCATTTGAGGTCCTGGGCGATGATGGTGCACAGGAAGCTAAAAGACTCCACAGCGTTTACTGGGGAGTCACACAGAGTGGTATACAGGTGGTTTCCCCCACACCAGGTCACCAGATGGTCCATCTCCCACCTGTAGGCAGACTCGTCCCCACCAGAGATGAGTCCGATGAGGGTGGTGTCGTCTGAACTTCAGGAGCTTGACAGACTGGTGACTGGAGGTGCATCTGTTGGTGTACAGGGAGAAGAGCAGAGGGGAAAGAACGCAGCCTTGAGGGGAACCGGTGCTGATGGTCCGGGGGTCAGAGACGTGTTTCCCCAGCCTCACGTGCTGCTTCCTGTCACACAGGAAGTCTGTGATCCACCTGCAGGTGGAGTCGGGCACGTGCAGCTGGGAGAGCTTGTCCTGCAGCAGAGCTGGGAAGATGGTGTTGAAGGCGGAGCTGAAGTCCACAAACAGGATCCTGGCGTAGGTTCCTGCTGTGTCCAGGTGCTGGAGGAGGAAGTGAAGTGATAACTATTAGTAAACCATAATGATGTATGTTATTATCAGCAGCTGCCAATAGATCCCCTAAATCTTGTATGATGGACCTTTGAAGCGCACACACACACACACCAGTAGGGATGGGTATCGTTAGGATTGTATCAATACCGGTACTGCTTATCGGTATTTTTCCATACTCTTATCGATACTTTTCAATAATTTGGTGCTCAAAATTATAGACATGAATACAAGATGTGAAGATTAAACAGTCATTGTATTGTAATTTTCTTGCAGAAATAACTGTATAACTTATACATTAGCTTCTTTTCCTTAAAATGGTACATATAATTCAATCTATATTTTCATCTTCAGTTGATGAAATCTTCATTATAAGATTTGAGCATTTTGTAATCCAGTGAGGAAATTCAAGACCAGTAAATATTGATTGATTAAACAACACCAGGGTTTCCCACACATAGACTATACTAGGGCGGGCCGCCCAGGTATATTAACGGCCGCCCAAGTATATTTCGCGACCCATTTAGTTTTTTTTTTAAATAGTTTTTTTTTGTATTCGTCCGTGACCACGACGCCATCTGCGATCGATTAACTTGTGGACAATGATCCCTCGCTCCCTTGCTCTGATCTCGCCTCCTTCTGGCCTGTTAAGTGGCCTGCCTCACACAGGGTGACTGGCTGTCCACATGATGTGGCCTGCCGACATGGCCACTGTCATACAGATCATAAATCAAAGCCCTTGATTGGTCTCTGTGTGTCATTCAAGCTCGGGATAACCTCAGCTCAGGTGAGGTAAAGCACTGAGTGTTTAGATAGTTAACTTAGTCTAAGTTCTCAGTGGGTCTCAAATGGTGTTGTCACCATTTATGTAAACACATATTTCCATTTGAGAGGGTAGTGATTGGTCTAATGCAGGGGTGGCCAACCAGTCAGAGGTTAAGAGCCACATGTTTTCTATGTTACTGCAAGGAGCCACATCAAACACACAGTCACTGATACCGCTTGTTTCAGTTTTTTGTTTTCTGGAGACAAGATTTCAACCACGTCACCGATTCATTTTTGTGGCATTGGGATATATTTTTTAAATCCTCTGGAGCAGAGAGAGGAGCTGTGTATTATTGTTATTGATTAATGCATCAGTGTTTCTTAGGGTCAAAAACACTAAACCCACAAATTAAAATGAAAGCGTTTAGTTTATTTAATAAAAGAGCACATGTTCAATGTGAAAAGTGACAGTAGTTATAGATTATTTGCAATTTGATGCTATATATATTTTTTAAAAGTATATATATAACACCTTGAATTTCAGGGGGGGCGCGGGGCTCCGTTGGCGGCTCGCAGTGCCCCTCCAAGACAATGGTAGGGGAAACACTGAATAGTGTTTAATCAACAATAGGTTTCCCCCCCTCAAAGGTGATTGGTTCACTGCATTGCAGGTATTATTGTGATTGGCTGTTGGGCCACATCAAAATTAGACGCGCTGTCATCCTCTCATACTGACACCTGACACCACACATACACACACACGTAGGGAGAGCCGGGACGAAAGTAACACGGGACCAAAGTAACGGAGCGATTTTATCCGAGCCCAAACAACTTTGACCGGCCAAATTACGTCAGAATGATCAGCATTCAATACCTAACAGACCTACTAAATATCAGGTTTAACTGTCAGTGTTGTCACGATACCAACATTTTGGTTTCGATACCAAGTCAAGAATTGCGATTCCGATTATTTTTCTTAAAAAACGGGAAACAGTCTTAAATGTAATTATTGTGCTTTATGTCACACCAGAATCATAACCATAACACAAACTTTTAAACAATGAGAACAGTAAATACAATAAATGACAAGAATTCGTATTAAATCAAATTAATAAATGTCTTACAGACAGGCCTCGTGGTGTCCGTAGGCTTGCCCTCACTGTCAGAGATATAGCTCAAATACTTCCAAATTTAGCTTCTGGCATATTTTTTGTCAACAAGCCGAGGCGCAGCGGCAGCTGCACTCCCACTTGCAGCCATGCTTCTCGTTTTCTCACATGCTCTGGCAGCTAGCGCGTGCACGAGAGAGGGGAGGGATTTAGAGCATGCTTGAGAGGGGAGGGTGCAGGCACGGCTGCAGTGCAGGGAGTGGAAGCAGAGCGCTGAACACACACGGCTCTTATTAAAACAGCGCTTTCTCACCGGAGTACTTTCCCCCGTCATTCTTAAGTACCGATACTAATGAAACGGAGGAATCGTAACGATTTTAACGACAGGGTATCGCGGTATACCTTTCAAGTATCGGTACACCGTGCAACACTAGTCAGGAGTCAGTGTCTCTCCCCCAAACTCACACATATACAATTCGATATGAACTGAAGAGCCGCATGCAACTAGGCAAAGAGCCGCATGCGGCTCGAGAGCCGCGGGTTGGCCACCCCTGGTCTAATGGATAGTGAGGTGGGCTGAAGATCAGAAGGCTGTGAGTTCAAATCCCGCCAGGAACACCACCACTAGTGTGCCCTTGAGTAAGGCACTTAGCCCTTAGTTACTCCAGGGAGAATGTCCCTGTAATCGGTCATTATAAGTCGCTTTGGATAAAAGCGTCAGCTAAATGAAATGTAATGTGATTAGTAAAATATGCATAAATAAATAAATAAAAAGTTAACTAGGTGAAAAAAGGTAAGATACACTTTTAAAACTTGTTGAGAGAAAACTAGTCTTTGCTGCTGCCTCAAAGAGGAGCAGGGGGAGAGGATGGAGAGGGGGGAGAGGAGGGAGACAGGAGAGGCTGATTCAGGAGCACAGACACACTCACAACTATAAATGAACCAAAACTAAATTAATAAACAAGTTTCAGTGTTTTTTTCATATTGGAAATGGTATGTTATTGGTTATAGCCATGATTTTATGATTATTGAAATGTATACAGTTCTGTTAAATATAGGTGTTTCCATAGATCTAGTCTCTTTATTTTCCCCTCAAAATGCACCAGATTGATGCATTTAACTCCAAAATAAAAAATAAAATCTTACCGGGGGGGCATGCCCCTGGACCCCCATAGAGGATTTGAGGTCCACCCCCACTAAAAATCACATGGATAGGTTCCTAAATACATTAATAAATACATTTATTTTTTTAAATAGTAACCCATTTCCATATGTTCATGTGTGGGTAGTAGAACTATAGGGCTATCATTATGGACCCTGCCTGTACCTGTACCTGTTCGCTCTGCCATCGCGTGAAGGGTCTGCTAACAAGCGACCAACAGAAAGGTTAATGTTGTTGCACGTCACCTCAACCCCCCCCGCTACCACCACCCCCCAAAGTATATTTCAGATCTGTGGGAAACACTGGCAGTTAATGGACCAGCACCAGAGGCATTCCCATACACACAGAAGTTGGAGCTGTTCTTCATGAAATCCCAGAAGGATGAAGTGCTCTGACAAACAGTGCCATCTTTGCGCAAAAGTATGGATGGGTATCGTTTGAAATGTATCGATTCTGATTCCGGTTCTGCTTATCGATTCCGGTTCTTATCGATTCCCCGTTTCGATTCCAAAACTGTAAAAGAAAGAGGTCAAACGTTTAGATACCAAAAATATCTTTATTCTTTTAAGCTTTAACTGACATTTTTACAAATAAAAAATATACGTGCAATACAAATGTATTGCATGTATAACTGTGCTTTATTTTAACTGAGCTATGCCTGTGGCCAGCTATTAACAGGCAAACGAAAATTTAGAGAGAAAAAAAGGGCTGCTGTTAACGTTGGTCTGTACAATGGAATTGTGCCAAAACTACGCCAACCGGCTGCGGAGGGAGACTCCCCGCCCGTTCTAATTGATGAACTAAAATAGTTTATGCCAAGTGTGATAAAAATGCAAAAGAATAAAGATACTTTAATAATAATTGTGTTATTATTTTAGCAGAGATGTGGACCAAGCATGTATGATGTAGTAATACAACAACTATTTTAGTTCATACACTGTTACATTAGCTAGTCATGTTAGCTTGTAATATATAGAACAGAGCTAACTAGCAAGTTAGCAGTTTATGCTATACTAGCTATTGGCTACTGAACATTAACAAACTGGATTCCGCAGTAAGAAAGGTGTGAAACTTTACATTAAACTTGGCGACAACACTGTGACACACCGCTGCATGTTTATGTGTAATTCTCCCGTGTTGGAGACGAGAGGGTGGGGGCAGCACTGCAATAGCTGTAAGCTAACGTTAGCAGCCACCTGTTAACCTGTAAAGCCCGATTGTCCCACCGGTGTTCCGGATTGACTGGTTCCCCGATCAACTGGTTGACAGATGTGGAGGCGTGGCCTCGACTGAAATACACATTTCGATCGCTTCTTCTGTCGTTTACATACATCTTTTGGTATATTTGGCTGGATAGGAACACTTTGATGTACATTCAGTTCCAGTGTGTGAGGTTGTGCTTACGATGGCAATATCCGGACGCGAACAGCGAGGACTACAAAAAGAAAAACGAGTTGATCGGGGATGTCTGTTCAAAACATTGCGAGCTCCAATAAATCATTTAAACCAGCTATTGTTGCCAGACTTATTTCTGAATATCGTTCTTAATGTGATACCAAGTCCATCTGATACCTGTGTACACCTTCAGACAGCCTCCAAGTGAAGCACATGTTATTTACTCACAGTTTGAAAGCAGCGTGGAGAAGTCCTTCAGCTGTGTTAAACTGTGATCGCTCGAATAAATCCTTAAAACCAGCTATTGTTGCCCGATTTATCACTGAATATCGTTCCTAATGTGATACCAAGTCCATCTGAGACATGTGTACACCTTCAGACAGCCTCCCAGTGAAGCGTACGTTGTTTACTCAGAGTTTGAAAGCAGCGTGGAGAAGTCTTCAGCTGTGTTAAACTGTTCCTCTCAGGTAAACTGTGATTCGCCCATGGGAAAATGGGATCCGCCCAGATTAAACTATGTTACGACTTCTGTGGCTATCTACCAGCGATCATGTTTAATATGAAAGACACACACATATACATCCCTTATAAAAACGGCATTCTGCAGCACTCATCCAGATAACATGTGACTGTTAACTCGTTTTGCAAAGATAGCAGCAGAAATGTCATTGCTGCATGTGCAGGGATATTAGACTTTAAAATGCTGATGGGTCATTAATGTTGGTCTCGGCAAACAATATTAGGAATCCTCTATTCAAACCACATAATATTCAGTGTCCATCGACATGAAAATAACAAAAAAGTTCATGCTGGACTCAAACCCGAGTCCCAACCATAGACTGTACAGGGTCCCAACAACAAAGGTCACTCCAGCCCTGCGCGTTATGAGTGCGCCACAGATCAACACGACGTATCGAACCACCACACTATAATATTTTAAATTAACCTTGTTAAAAAGTTCCAGAAAAATGCAACCCGACCATCATTTATAATGTGAGCGAATGTACACTTTAAGCCATATAATATACATATTATAATATAGTATACTGACTGAGGTCTGTATCAAGCCTCATTAAGACCCACCGAGATCAGATATCCTAGTTTATCAGCCTGCGAGCCCACATTATGTTGTGATAAGTGTTAGTTTTACATATAAGTGTGTTAGGGTTAATCTAAAATATTATAGTGTGGTGGTTCGATATGTCGTGTTGATCCGTGGCGCACTCATAACGCGCAGGGCTGGAGTGACTTTTGCTGTTGGAACTCGGGTTTGAGTCCAGCATGAACTTTTTTGTTATTTTCATGTCGATGGACACTGAATATTATGTGGTTTGAATAGAGGATTCCTAATATTGTTTGCCGAGACCAACATTAATGACCCATCAGCATTTTAAAGTCTAATATCCCTGCACATGCAGCAATGACATTTCTGCTGCTATCTTTGCAAAACGAGTTAACAGTCACATGTTATCTGGATGAGTGCTGCAGAATGCCGTTTTTATAAGGGATGTATATGTGTGTGTCTTTCATATTAAACATGATCGCTGGTAGATAGCCACAGAAGTCGTAACACAGTTTAATCTGGGCGGATCCCATTTTCCCATGGGCGAATCACAGTTTACCTGAGAGGAACAGTTTAACACAGCTGAAGACTTCTCCACGCTGCTTTCAAACTCTGAGTAAACAACGTACGCTTCACTGGGAGGCTGTCTGAAGGTGTACACATGTCTCAGATGGACTTGGTATCACATTAGGAACGATATTCAGTGATAAATCGGGCAACAATAGCTGGTTTTAAGGATTTATTCGAGCGATCACAGTTTAACACAGCTGAAGGACTTCTCCACGCTGCTTTCAAACTGTGAGTAAATAACATGTGCTTCACTTGGAGGCTGTCTGAAGGTGTACACAGGTATCAGATGGACTTGGTATCACATTAAGAACGATATTCAGAAATAAGTCTGGCAACAATAGCTGGTTTAAATGATTTATTGGAGCTCGCAATGTTTTGAACAGACATCCCCGATCAACTCGTTTTTCTTTTTGTAGTCCTCGCTGTTCGCGTCCGGATATTGCCATCGTAAGCACAACCTCACACACTGGAACTGAATGTACATCAAAGTGTTCCTATCCAGCCAAATATACCAAAAGATGTATGTAAACGACAGAAGAAGCGATCGAAATGTGTATTTCAGTCGAGGCCACGCCTCCACATCTGTCAACCAGTTGATCGGGGAACCAGTCAATCCGGAACACCGGTCGCAACATCTTGCAAGAAACAGCATCTCGGGGCTTCTTAACATTTAAAAACCTATTAATGATGCTTACCCACGGGAAGAAACGTATGGGAAGAAACTCAGCTAACTGACGATATTAACCATTTTTACCTAAACGAACCACAAATCTAACACCAAGCAAATCAGCACTTAGCGAAAACAGCTAACGGAGCTAACTTTAGCTTTAGCACATAACTGGCAAAAGCGATCTTTTCTACTTCATGCTATCTGCACAAACGTATCATATGAAAGCTGAGATTCCACAGATTCCCTTAACGTATATGTCTTATCACTGAAAACTCACTGAACTAGAAGAAGAAACGTAACCGTAAATAAAAAAGTAAACTTTCACAAACTAAGGATTATCTAAATACATGTAAAACTCCATTACAGTTGCAGGACTCACCTGATCTTAAGTCTTCCATTCTCTGTTGACGTCCCGCGAATCATATTAAACGGTAGAAATAAAATATCAATCCAAAAACTCATGGAGCAGACAGAGTGAGCAGCTGCGCATGGAGACCTGATGGAGACCCGCTCAAACTTCTTCTTCTTTGGTGTTTTTTGGCGGTTGGCAAACCGACCAGCTCAAACTGACGTGGGTGTTTCAAATTTGAACGACAGGCGCGGACAGTTCTCATTGGCAGGTTTCTTCGATGACGTTTATATTAACCAATCACATTAAAAGCAATATGTGAAGTAGCCAATTGCAATTTGTTTCTGTCAAAAGTAAAAATATCTCACATACTCACATAATGCGCAGAATTAAGTCATTTAATAAATGAAAGTAACTGAAATAAATCATGTATGTGTGTGTGTGTGTGTGTGTGTGTGTGTGTGTGTGCGTGTGTGTGTGCGTGTGTGTGTGTGTGTGTGTGTGTGTGTGTGTGTCATAGACGGTGTGTGTCCTTGTTTACAAATCAAATGTATTTCAAACAAGGACTACCTGAAGAATGTCTCTATGTTCAATTGCAATAAATGTAATGAATTCACCATGCACAGTCCACAAAAATGCAATATCAATCCCCATACCCCCAGTTCAGTGCTTCTCAAAGTGTGGTCCGTGGACCACTGGTTTTATAATCTGTTCTAGAAAAACTATGTGTTTTTTGATATTTGTGGAGTTAGGTGGTCCTCGAGTGTCTTTTTATTGGTATGGTCCTTGGTGGTCCCTGTTGTGATCGGGTCAAATCTGACCGATTTACGACTTTCATCAATCATAAGTAGACAGACATATGAAAATCGAACATATGAAATCGCTGATCACCACTTTCATTGAATTTTGGATGATTTGGTCAACTTTGTAACACCCATGGTGTTCCCGGTCAAAAATGACCGCCATAAAGAAAAGGAATTAGTAACCATCCGGATCAGATAAAACACACACACATACACATACACACACACACTAGATGTGTCCCCCCCCCCTTATGACACAAACACACAGTTTATGGAGAGTACGGCAAACACAAGTTGTAACAAGCAGTAGCGCTGAGCAAAGTGACTAGAAGGCAACCACACACTTGTAAAAAAAAACACACTTTATAAAGTCAGGCAATACTAACCAGGCTTCGTGTGATTCTATTTATTTGTACCTTACTTTGACCATCCGTTCGCTGTTATTGATCATTGTGGAGAGAGGCAGTGCAATAAGCTTCTTAGTGCAATAAGAAGCTACAGGGACGTTAATCTACGTTGGTAATATTGACTTTATTTAATACAACATTTACGGTACAAGATTTAATCATACAGCCCATGTAGTATAATATTTTACAAATGATGAATTACAGCAAACATGTGCAATATATCCATTATTACAGCTCCGTGGGATGGCCGTAAGGGGTCCATTCTTATTGTGCATCCATGGGTAAAGATCATAGATAAACACATGTAGTACTGAACACATAACATGAACGTGCCGGGCGTTCATAATGCAGAGGGAAATAACTCTCAGAATAACGTTATTAGCACATTTTACAACTTGATGTCCGAATGTTTTTAACAAGGGCTATACAAACGTTCATACTGGGTAGTTTATTTAGTTTCAAAAAAATTATCCAACGATTTACAGACCACTCTTTCCCAATGTAAGTCAATAGGAAAAAGTGTTTCCGGGCCCAGCAACCTAACAGAAGTGTAGTACCGCCCATTGGCCACATCGAATATTTTCCTCCGAGTCCGGCACACTTCCTGGGGGCTTTTTACAGCAGGCCAGGGGGTTCATTTCACAACGGGGGTGCATAATTTGACACAACACCGGTACTGGAGGAGTGAAAGGCCTGAGCCAGAGGGTGTTTCTCAATGTCGAGTACGCTTGCTTGGTAGCACATGTCTTCCGAGTCACTTGCTTCAGAAGCGAGGCAAGAACACTTCCTGGCATTCGGAAACGAAGAGTGGAACAGGCGAGCAAGTGTGCAGGTGTGCGAGAGGCCCCGCCTTACAATTTCCACCACAGATTTGGGGAAATTGGTCCGTGCGCAAAGCATTGTGGGGATTTTAAGATGCTGAGTCTACACATATGCAGCCTCGAAATTTCTCCCTACGAAGTACGCCGGGCTCGGTAGAATTCCAAGTATCCTGGACATTGGAACAGTACTTCGGCGGGACTCGATGACGTACGTGCTACTTGGCCGTCGGCTGAAGTCTTTGCGGTGTGTTCCAGTGCGACTGTTGGCCAAGACGCAGGAGACGTGAGGCGACACAGCAGTCGTGTTCCGTCGGGACGTGTTCTTTGGTGTCAGCTCGGTAGGGGCCTTAAGACGTGTGTGTTTGTGTGTTGTTCTTTGTGTCTCTTCCTGCTTCCATTAAGAGTGATTAAGGCTGTTTATAATCAATGACCACAGTCCGTCATCATGGCCTTTCTTATTACATTAATGAACCGAATGATCTCTAATAACTGTCTCATTATCAGAGTGACTCACGGTACCCATGCTGAAAGAGAAGGAAAAACACGTCATGTGATCTCTGACATCATCACTGTCAGAAACTGAGAACATCTGGACGATAAATCATAAGAAAACATGGTGTAAGATGTGCGTGTTGTGTGTGTGTCTCTTGCATAACAAGTCCCCGATGCATTATCTGTCAGATACAGTCCCTTTATGATAAGATATCCACACACACACACACACACACACACACACACACACACACACACACACACACACACACCACACACACACACACACACACACACACACACACCACACACACACACACACACACACACACACACACACACACACACACACACACACACACACACACACACACACACACACACTCTCTCTCTCTCTTTCCCAGCAACCTAACAGAAGTGTAGTACCGCCGTTTGGCCACATCTAATATTTTCCTCTGAGTCCGGCGCACTTCACTTAAAATGCCCAATCACGTTGAGTTATTTCAAATGTATCATTTTTCATCTGTCCATCAAATATCCTAACTGCCATTTCACCTCTGGCTGCTGTGGAGACTGGATGTGTCAGCGGAGGAGAGTCTAACACTAAGTTAATACAGGTAAGTTATACACAAACAACACATTTTTAACAAAGTGAGCAGATATACTGTCATAATGTGAGCAAGCTAGGGGTCTAAATAAATATGTTTTAACTTAAATAAATATTTTTTGCCAATGTTGAACAGCTAAATATTGTTTGAATTTAGCTGCCTGGATGACAATTATTTTTCCTTCAGGCCCGTTCTTCTTCTTTTTTATTATATTTATTTTAACTTAATGTAGCTTACACTCTTTTCTGTGACCGTCATTCTTCAATCGGCATTATATTGATAGCATTAGCAGGCTAATCTAAATGTAATCTAGCTACTTTGGCTAGGTTTCATTGTTCGGCCAGACGTGGCGGGAAATTAAGTGCGAGTGAGAAGACTGACAGAAGCTGCGTTAATATACAGTCTCTTACAGTGCAAATAAGTAACTCAGCACGAAGGTTATTTATTAGTAGTAAGTGTACAGTTGACCTGTTTCTGACTAAAAACACCAGCCACTACTCTATACTTGCAAATATTATATTGTGTAGAAGGGAGATTTCATATCTGCCTCTTGTCGCTACGGCAGTTGTGTATGTGAGACGCAGCGTCACTCACGCACTGCACGTCAGGCCTTCCCTTCCGATGATTTGATTGGTCGGAAGGGAAGGGCCAGCGAGCTTTCCTTCCAACCATTCAAATCGTTGGAAGGGAATGACTCTGAAAAGTCTTAAGAGCTGTGTTGATCATCAGATTTAGCATGCAAAACTAGAAGTGTTCCCCCCCCGTGGTTCTATTAAGCATATGAGCAGGGGTTACATTGACCATAGGACGATGCTCTGACGTCATCACCCTCGCAAAGTTAAAACAAACTATATGTTAAAACTTTACTTTACAGATCTCTGTGACCGGATACAGTTTTTCAGCTTAGTGAAAGTGTGTCTGCTCCGATCAGGGGCAGGTGATGATTCAATCGTTTACAGTCAAATGTACAGCATATTGGCCATAATCTCGCAGCCCTACAAATGTACTGAGATTTCCACACAAATGTTCTTTAGCAAGTGTGCAGAGCAATTTTGATTTAAAATATAAATGTGAAGGTTGGATATTTGTAAACATTTTTGTGTATACATAAATAATTCAAGATGTAAATTAATTCCAATTTATCTATAGTACTTTCTATTTTATTTTGTCATTTGGTGGTATCAATATGTGCATTTGATACAGATAACGGAAGCAGTTGCTTTGGGCCTCATATACATACAGCATAGCCCTTAAGGTCAAATCATGAGATCCCAAACCTCCACACAGAGCCCCCCCACATATTATCAATCCCAATGTAACCCCTGCATATGAGTCAATAACAGCTTAAGATATGAAAATAACTCCTCAGCCTCTGTATTAAATGGGGTGTAATTAGTTTAAGAATTTAATTAAATATAGAGTTTCTGTCAAATAATTAATGTACATTTTAACAACTTATTAGTTTTGGTATTTCACATGATGATTTGGAACCTCTTGTTTTGGAGACTCTTTTTTCTGATAACATTGAATGCTTCTTTTTTTTGTTACAGGTTTATGCAGATATTAAAAGCTGATTGCCACAGCGGGCCTCCGTGATAAGCAGGTAGAATAGCGAGTGTTCCAGCAGTGGGCTACAATGGAACATGTTACGTCAAACTTTGATTGCCGCTCATGTGGTATCACTCTGAAAACTGTTAAGAGCTATGTAGATCATCAGATTTTGCATAGACATGAAGCAAACACGTACTACCCAGTTGCTTCATAGACTGCAAACAAAAATTCATGAAGTACACTGCCTTAAAATCTCATGTATATCGTTCTCATAACAGACGTGTTTCACAGGTAGATGATTCACATAGATCATTTGTATGTGAGGATGTTAATTGTAAGAAGCAATGCACAGATTTACAAGATCTTCTTGCACACCTTAAAGTACATATGAGTAAGAATGAGTTAGTACATTGCCCATTCAACAATTGTAACAAGGCCTTCAAGTGAAGTCGTCATTTACAGCCCATGTTTCAAGAACACACAGACATGAAAGTGATGTAAATACTAGTAGTAACATACTCCGAGCCATCTGCGTCATCTCAGATTGTGCCCAATGAAAATGAAACTACAATGGCCCAAAGTATAAGTCAGTCTCAGGTTAGAGAGGATACTGATATAAAGTCTTTGTATATGAGATCTCCTGTGCCTGTTTTATATGCATCTACAGGCAAAGTATCTTGTTCCATCCTCAACTATCCAAATCATTGTTGAGGAGATCAATAGTCTAAATGGCAATTTGTCATCAGCACACAATAGACAGGATTAAAGAGACACTTCGACTGAGTACTAACATGTCAGATATTGAGATCGAGTCAGTTTTTGACAGTATTCAGGATTTAGATTTGCATGCCAGGTGTAGCATGCCCCTTTCACTGAATATACCAGAAGGCAGTATTTAAACTAATAAAAACTTTGGCTATGTTCGCCCAGTTGATATTTACCTGGGAAAAGACGAACATAGAAGAGACTGTCATGCCCAATACATACCTGTGTCAAACACGATAACGGCAATCCTGAAAGATCCTATTGTGTTGAAAGAATGTGTTGATTCTCAAACTCGTCCAGTTCAGATGGCATCTTGAGTGATATTTCTGATGGTTCAGTCTTCAAATCCAAAGAGCTGTTTTTTCAAACAGGTGACACAATCTTAAAACTGATCTTATATCAGGATGCATTTGAGGTTGTCAACCCACTTGGGTCATCCAGAAAGAAACATAAGATTTGGGAGTCTACTTTACACTTGCTGACTTTGAGCCATTTCATCGTTCTAGCATTGAAAACATGCAATTAGTACTATTGTGCAAAGAGACAGACTTGAAATACTTTGGTCAGGAAAAAGTGTTCTTTAAAATGTTGTCAGACCTGAGACAGCGTGAGGAACATGGACTTGTCACCACCTCTGGTCATGTTGTTCGAGCTACAGTAATATCTATTGTAGGTGACAATTTGGGTTCACAACTGCATTGGTTGCTACACACAGAATTTCAGCACTTCCAAGTATTTCTGCAGGTATTGTGAGGTTACATAGAGACACAGCTTGAGAATGTGAGCCAGAGCTTTCCACCCGAACAGTGGATGGCTACAAACCAAGCAGTGCAGATATTGCAGGAGAGTGATGTCTCTCCGATGGCCGTTATTTCTTCTAATCCTTGGCTGCTCCTGGTCTCTTGGACGCC